>NC_040034.1:2898314-3097118 GCF_000972845.2 Larimichthys crocea | reverse complement strand
TATTTCCTATGGTCTTATAATAGCGAAGAAAATGATTCTTACGTTTTGGAAGAGTATGAACACACCAACATCTAAGATGTGGCTAGAAGAATTAACTGATGCACTCCATCTGGAAAGAAGAAGATATGTTCCAGAAGACAGACTCCAACATTTTGACGCCACAGTACAGTACCTTACTAATACAAATCCAACTTAAAATTCGGTCTCTTATATGTATAGCAGAGTTCCTGTGATATTTTCCATGCGGGTCTTCTCCAGGGGGTGGGGGTGGGTTTTTGTCAACCTGTTATGTTCTGTTTCTGTTGTTTCTGTGTATGTGTTCTGTAATTACTCTGTTTGTATGTTTGTATTATAAATGCCCAATAAAAAAAGAATCATTTATGTTTGTTACCTAGAATGAGCCTTTTATATGTTACAGATGCCGTGGGTCCTCTTCCCGGAGTCCACCAAACTAAATGTGCCTGTGCGGCCTTTAGGAGAAAGGAGAGGGTGAAGCGATATGGTTGCAATCAGCAGCTTCACCACTAGATGCCACAAATCCTACAATGGACCTTTAAATGTTACACAACAGGGGTATGCAGGGGGTTCGCAATTTTAATCATAATAATTGATCATTTTCACTAAGTAATGGTGAATGTGAGGGTGCAGATAGTTAGAGAAACTATAAACAGCGGTGGCATTTGCTCTCCAATCGAATCAGTGCATAAACGATAAAGGTGCAGTGTTTGATTTGGGGACTTTTTTCAGAATAAGGCAGACATGGAATATATTTCATAGCTATGTTTTCATGCTGTATAATCACCTGAAAATAGAATATTTTTCTTTTTGTTACTTTTTTATTCACAGTAGGAGCGGGTCCTCTTTCATGGAGGTCACCATATTGAAACACTGTTTCTACGTAGCCCAGAACAGACAAACAAATACCGACGGCCTAAAGGGATGATAGACGGCAATGAGAAACTGGACTGATGTTTTCGGGTCATAGTCGGAAATTAAATCACTTTAATTATTTTTAATTATTTCTGACATTGTTATTTCTTTATTACTTTTCTTTCTTTACGATATGATTGCTCATCGCTGTCAATTAATGTACAGGAGCATTTCCTTATGTATATGTTGATTGTGTATATATGTGTATACTTGCTCCCACGTCCTCCCTGGATACTCTCACAGTTTATAATACAGGAGAAGATTTTCTCGAGGTATTGTTCTGTCTATTCACAAGATCGAGATTTGTTTTGTGGCCTGTTGTTTTGTTGTTTGTGTTCATGTTAAGGTGAGGGTGATGAGGAGATTGCAATGCAGCAGTTAACCACTAGATGCAGCTAATTCTGCCCACACTGGACCTTTAATAACCAATAATAATTATGCATGAACCTTTTTATCAATCATAACACATAGGCAGTATAGAGTATCTACATAGGTGAATGTATCTGTATTCGCGCATGCGCAGGAGGCTGCTGAAGCCTGATTGGTTGTTTTTTGATCAGGCTTCTCTGAGCTCTCTCTGTTGTAGGGTCCTTCCTCCTGGCAGCAGCTCTTCCTGGTCCACGTATGAAGCTCACCTGTCTGCTCGGACTCGGACGATGACATCTGCCGTGTTTGTCGGAACCACAGCTCCGTTTCATGCACACAGGTCCAAGCCGGCGGTAACACAGCGAGCGGACCCATCCAGAACCGGCTGACGTCGATCGGACGGTACGTGAGAGGTCTGCTAGCCTGTTAGCTTTACACCGTGTTTACACTGTGTGTGATGAGATGAGCTCAGCTGATCATGCTGTGTCGTGGTCTGCACCAGAGTCTAGTGCGAAGAGTCTGTCAGGATGCGCGCGTCGCAGGCTGCGAAGAGACTGTCAGACTGCGAAGGTCTGTCAGACTGCGCGAAGAGTCTGTCAGGCTGCTGCGAAGAGTCTGTCAGCTGCTGCGCAAGAGTCTGTCAGCTGCGCGAGGTCTGTCAGGAGCTGCGCCAGAAGTTGTCAGACTGACTGCGAAGAGTCTGTCAGACTGACTGCGAAGAGTCTGTCAGCTCCTGCGACGAGTCTGTCGGCTGCTGCGAAGGTCTGTCAGGCTGTGCGAAGAGTCCGTCAGGCTGCGAAGAGTCTGTCAGGCTGCGAAGGCGTGTCAGGTGCGAAGAGTCTGTCAGGTGCCCTGCGAAGAGTCTGTAGGCTGCGGAAGAGTCTGTCAGTGCCGCGAAGAGTCTGTCAGCATGCACGACGAGTCTGTCAGCTGCGAGAGTCTGTCAGGTCTGCGAAGAGTCTGTCAGGCCTGCCCGCGAAGAGTCTGTCAGGCTGCCGCGAAGAGTCTGTCAGGCTGCCGCGAAGAGTCTGTCAGGCTGCGAAGAGTCGTGTCAGGCTGCGAAGAGTCTGTCAGACTGCGAAGAGTCGTCGGCTTCGAATCTGTCAGACTGTGGAAGAGTCTGTCGACTGATCTGCGAAGAGTCTGTCAGGATGCCTGCGAAGAGTCTGTCAGCGCTGCGAAGAGTCGAGTGCCTGCGAAGAGTCTGTCAGGCTGCTGCGAAGAGTCGTGTCAGGCTGCGAAGAGTCTGTCAGGCTGCGAGGTCGTCAGTGCGAGAGTGTCAGGCTGCCGCGAAGAGTCTGTCAGCTGCCGCGAAGAGTCTGTCGGCTGCGCGAAGAGTCTGTCAGGCTGCCCGCGAAGAGTCTGTCAGGCTGGAGAGTCTGTCAGGCTGCGAAGAGTCTGTCAGGCTGCCTCGAAGGAGTCTGTCAGGCTGCCGCGAAGAGTCTGTCAGGTGCCGCGAGAGTCTGTCAGGCTGCCCGCGGAGAGTCTGTCAGGCTGCAAGAGTCTGTCAGGCTGCCCGCGAAGAGTCTGTCAGGCTGCCGAAGAGTCTGTCAGGCTGCCAGCGAAGAGTCTGTGCTGCGAAAGTTGTCAGGCTGCTCGCGAAGAGTCTGTCAGGCTGCACGAAGAGTCTGTCCAGGCTGCCTCGAAGAGTCTGTCAGGAACTGCCTGCGAAGAGTCTGTAGGACTGCCGCGAAGAGTCTGTCAGCCGAGAAGAGTCTGTCAGGCTGCCCGCGAAGAGTCTGTCAGGCTGCGCGAAGAGTCTGTCAGGTGCCCGCGAAGAGTCTGCTCAGCCTGCCGGAAGAGTCTGTCAGGCTCCCGCAAGAGTTGTCAGGCTGCCCGCGAAGAGTCTGTCAGGCGCCGCGAAGAGTCTGTAAGCCACTCGAAGAGGGTTAAAAAAAATCATTAGAGCTTCACTAATTAGTTAACTGATATCCAGGCATACAATTTGGCATTTTCTGGTCATCTTCTCAAATGTGGTGATGCCTTGCTGCCTTTTATCAGACACGCTTTATTGGCCAGGTGTGTGTGCAAAAAAGATAGATTTTATTGCACAGGTTTGCAGGGTTAATATGACAGACAGAACAGACAGAATGACAGACTAGACGTTGTTCCGTGTCTGTTTGTTTTAGCAGTGCATTGTTCTGTAGCGCCTCTTAACCTTTCACTCACTGTTTTTAGTTAATTCTTCTAGCCACATCTTAGATGTTGGTGTGTTCACACTCTTCCATAACGTAAGAATCATTTTCTTGGCTATTACAAGACCATATGAAATAAAACATTGTTGTGCTTTGTTTAATTTTTTAAAGGAGAATAATAAGTAAGGGTTCTGGCTTTATCACAAACCTCATAATCTCGGACATTACATTAAAAACACCAGAACAGAAAGAGTAAATTTTGGGGCCCAACATATGATGAGCCAAACAGTTATGAATATTATATTGTATTTCTGCCATATTCTGCAAATAGAGCACTCTTATCTGAGCAATGCATGTTCTGTAATACAATAGTTTACCTACTTCTGTTTTAGAAAACTGTATTTTTTAATAGGAATTAAAGTTGTCCTCATATAAAGTTCACACTACATTGTTTTTAATGGGGAAACTGGAAATAAGTCACACAAAGCCAGAGCATTTTACTCATGTACAACTGCTTAATTCAGCATTTCCCTGTGGGGATTAATAAAGTGTTTCTCATTCTGAGAGAGCTCATATGTAATTAATAAGTACAATGCATTTAATTAATTTAACCTGAGTAACAAAAATCCTAAATTTAAATAGAAACAGACCAAAAGAAGTCTTTAATTATGAGTAGTTCAATGAAACGAGGTCATTTCAGTCTGATTTAAATTCCATGCGTCAGTCTGAACGAGATAGAAACGGCATGTAAATGTGAAAACAGACAAACGTGACACAGAAGTTATGAAACAGTGCCTCTTTTTATTTTTTTCCCGCACTCACTCCAAAATGCATATTTACATGGCATGCCACAACAATACAGGAACTGACTATGGACACAATCGATAACACATAGAATCTGCTCTGGGAGTTAAGGGCAGGGGAGTTCATCCCCGTGGACAACCAACTGAGAGAGAACAGAAAACAAACACTTTTTATAATCAGGTCAGCCACAGAAAACGGCTTCTCTTAAATCGGGTTGTTTCAAAGATTTAAAAAGGTGATCATCGAGGCCGCAAAAAAAAAACAAAAAAAACACGAGGCTGTTAAAAGTCAGGATGGACCGCGAGGGCAGATGATCACACTTTATCTTTTGGGAGGGGGCAAGGAGGAAGGGAAGGGGGGGCATTTACAACAGTAATTCAATGTTGGTGAGGACGAGCTGGTGAGCTCCAGCACATCCAGTCCAGTAATATCAAAATGCCTCAACGATCTAAGTCTTCTAAGATAGTGTCCTTGTTCGAAGGTAATAAATCCACAAGCGCTGTGTCCTTTCAGAAAAAAACAAAAACATGGAGTGGACTCCAGAAGATCCAAAAGAGGGGGAAAGAAGTTAAATACATAAAAAAAACAACAACACAACTCTGTTGTATACGAGTCTGTGTGATTATGAAAAATAACAAAACAACAATAATCTGGAGTTTCTTCCGAAACTTTAAGAAAAATGTTGCCTTCGCTGTCTCAATCAGTATTTCCTCTGTGTGCGGATAAACAGTCTGTTGTATCAACATTCAATCACACGTCCTACGGGAATCACACTCACATTCACACACACACAGATACACACAGATACACACACACTCTCTCACGCTCTCTCTCTCTCTCTCTCACACACACTCTCTCTCAATTACACATGCAATGTGGATTTCTGGATGACGGACCGGCTGCCTCAGATCAGCCCCCTCCTCTTCTTGTAGTCCTCCAGGTTGAGGGACCTGCGGGGGGCGCCGTCCTTTACAGGCAGCGCGTTGGAGCTCACGGACAGCGACTTTGCCTCTGCGGACACGCGAGAACAAACGTTAATATGTGACTGCGAAGCGTGAACACACAAAAAAAACGAGAGGCAATCGCCTTACCTGCATTTGGAACCTGGAGGTCAATCTTGACGTCAAAATCGTGGACTTTAAACAAGTCCTCTGAGAGGTCGGTGGTTGGCTTGGGGACATCTTTGTCTTTCAGGTTTGGTTGACCCTGTAATACGACAGACAGAGAGAAATAAAAGAATATTCACGCCTGAAAAAGTAGAACGTTGTTTACTGGCACAGTCTCTTTACTTTGCATCAAATGAACGTCCCAATTTATTATTTTTCTTCAATAGAGCTTAATGATTAATATTTAAGCTGTAGATAATCAGCTGATGCTGTAAAAATGTCTCGTTAACTTAAAAAAGATGAAAAGTCTGGATTTATTCTCATAATGTCAAAAATGCTAATCATCATCACTTTGATCAATACTGATCAGAATTATGAGTTCATTTCAGGGTCAAAATATTTGTGTTGCACTCTCGGAGTGTTGCATTCACTTCCACTGATCCGCTAATGTTCAAATCTTCAATAGCAGTCGATCATGCAGAGCCAAAAAGCCAAAATCATGAATCAACTGCTGCTTACTCTTAGACAAACTATGACAGAGTCCATCCTCTGATGAACCAACAGCACGTCAGCGGTGCAACAAGCACTCCCTGGGCTTTCTGCTTGCATGAGCAGGATTACGACCAGGATTCAGGCAGTGCAAACAAAGGGAAAGGAGTAAACACTTGAGCGTGCAGCGCTGGGAGTCGCCTCCGCTTACCAGTTTGTTCTTCTCTCCGCTTGAAGGATCGGCTTGTGATCCAGAACCGTACTTCTGGTTCAGGTGTGCGAGAATAGCTGCGTGGACTGACGGATCTCTGGCCTGCAGAACCACAATGATAAAAGTCAGATTGAGCTGTGTTGGTTCCACTGAGGATACAGAACACTTGATGTAAAACAATGACATGAAATCTTACATTAGACACCATGGTGGGTTTGCACTGTCTCCGTGTGAACGGGTCCATTTGTTGGTTTTTGGCGTTTTGTCCTTCAGCCTGTGAACAAAGTCACATTTGGGTTATGTGAACGTTCACGCGCTTTTATCCATTTAAATTACAAAAGCACAAAAATACAATTTAGTTCCAAGTTCTGAATTCCTACACATTTGATAACCCCGACTAAAAATAATCATTGGAACGTAGCACATGTATGAAGGGGGTGTGATGCTTACCACAAGAGCTTTCTCAGATTCGACGATGTTCCAGCTTCTGTTCCTCTGATTGATGTAGCTGCATGATTAAAAAGAAAAATATGTAAGTGTCAAAGACACGTCTGTCCTGATTGTAAACAACAGAGAACAAGTCATTCTTTTAGTACTTTCCAGTTTGGACTGCCAAACTGAAACAAACTGCGCTGACCTTTAAACCGTGGATCTGAAGCCAAGAGCTCCAGTCTGTTTTCATTACAGCGTGGAACTTGCAGAGAGATGTGTGTGTGTGTACCTGATGGCAGAAATGTTCTTGGTCCTCTGTCTGTCGAGCGCCTCTGCCCTTTCCTCCAGTTCGTTCAGCTCATCCTGGATCACTTTGACTTTCTCGCCGTCTCCGCTCTCTTCTGCCATGGCCTTCAATCAAAGCAGAGAGAAACGATGAAGTAGCCCGAGTCAAACCGAGGATTCATGTGGATGTAGCCATTAGCAGGCTTTGACATTTAACATTTAAAAAGCTGCAAAGATCTAAGTTAATCTTCTAGATATCATTTTTTAACGTAGCACAAAGAGTTCTTTCACCTTGTCTTTGAGTAACTGGGTTTTCTTCATGGCGTAATTCGGAGGGGCTTTTCGGAACCGGTCCTTCTCTTTAACAATCTGCAGCGAGTAAAGACAAAAAAAATAAAAAGGTTCAGGTCCACGGTGTCCTGCAGGAAGGCAGAGGAACCAGAGAACATGCAGAGAGGCAGACTTACATCCTCTATGTCTTTGTCATTGAACTTATAGTTCAGAGCTTCTTTGATGGACTGCTCCTTTTTGGTGATTTCGTCAAGTGTCGGTACTTGCATGCTCGCCACTATCATCTGGAAGAGGGACAAACAAAACCAACACACGGAATTGGAATGCGTCCCATCTACGACTGAAACTAAAGACTTTTGTTTTTGCTTTTTCAGACAGACTCACCGCCTCTTTCCACTTCATGAACTCGTTTTCTGTAAACTCCTGATTTGATACAAACTCGAGCCGGAACACCCGCGTGTCACCACCGTGCCTGAGGAAGACAAACAGTCAAAAAGGTCACGTTTTCGGCGAGCAGGGGCGGTGGAAGGTCTGTCGAGATACATATAAAGCATCTGTAGATCTACCTTAACTGTAATCCTTTGTTTGTTCGCGTTGATCCAAGCTGGTAAACCTTCGCCGTCTCTACTACGTCCACAATTTCTGCAACCTTTTAACAGCAAAAGATTAAGATTAACGAACCATCACCAATCAGAATATATGCAGCTAAATCTATTACTAAAGAGTCCCAGATCAATACGATCTCCGTCATACAAGACGCACAAACGGTAGAAATCAAGCTTACCCTATAAACTGGTTTACTGCTGCTGTTCCCAATCCCTATCCTCACAAAGCATCCGGTCACAGTCTTAGCAAAGAAGGGCATGTGGCACCAGCGCTCCAGCTTATGTCTGGACAGACGCACCCTGTTGAGCTCATCTGGTAGTGAAACAGGCTGCGACTTCGGTGGAGTTTCTTCTTTTCTGTTGGCAGAACGCAGTCAAGACGTTACTTTAAATCAGGAGCGCGGTCCTGCGGCGAACGTGTCGCTTTAGAGCAGAATCAAAACATACTCGTCATCGTCGTAAGACGACGAGCGCGAACTCCGGTCGCTTTTGACTGATGACTTGTCGTCGTCTTCCTCCTCTTCCTCCTCGTCGTCGGAGTAAACCTCGCTCGTCTTCAGGGGCTGGCGTTTGGCCAGAAGTTCCGCTGCTCGCCAAAAAGAAATGAAACTTCAGCTTTTTGGAAGTTAAATATTACGACAACGCGTCACAAAGAAGCTTAACGTCGCACCGACCTGTTTTGTTTTTCTTCTTTTCACGTTCGGCTTTGAGTTCTTCCATGGCCTGGGACTTTTTGTCAAGTTTCTCGTCACGTTTGGATCGCCGCTCCTTGTTGTGTGACATGACCTGGGAAGGAATCGACATTACACATTAATGTACTTGTTACACAAAGGATAATGCTGCCATTACATGAGCCTGACTTCAATGCGGTGCAGTACATGAACTCACCACTTGTGTGTCTTGAACCTGAGATAGCTTCCTTTTTTCTTGCTCTTCCTCCTGTTTCTTTTTCTTCTCCTCTTTCTCCTTCTTCTTTGCCGTCTTCAGCTTCTTCTTAATTTCAAAACTGTGAAAAAACAAACAGTCTAAAATGCACTCACGCTCCATATGCATGAACGTTCTCTCATTTTTATTGCAAGCATGATAAACTGGAGGCTTCTCTCACGTCGTCGCCGCCACTCACCGTCTCTTTAGCACCTCTCTCTTCTCGATTCGGTTGAACAGCTCCTGCTCTCTCTCCTTCTCCGTCATCTGCTCCAGCCGAGCTCTGTCCTCCGCGTCTCCCATCAGGTCGTCGTCGTAACCGTCCCTGAAGACGTCGTCCTCGGAGGAGTCCGAGTCGGAGCTGGAAGACGAACTGTTGCTCTCTGAATCAGACACTTCACCTAAAGATAAAAAAATAAATAAAAACATCGTCCAGCTGATTTCAGGAACACAAACATGAAACTTCAGGGTGGCCGAACCACAAGCTCTTCCTTTATTTTAGCCCATTCGGCTCCGTCTACACCAACTTTCAGAGCCTGGTGGTGATATTGGCCTATCACAGATATTAATATTGGCGTGTATGTTGTCTGATATGCACAGAAAAACCTTTTTTGTATTTAACTTCTTAAATATTCTTTTATAAAGTTATTTGTGTCATATCGGTTCAAAGCTTCACAGCATTAGCCAATTATATTGCTCATCGTTGAGGTTTTCCACTCTACATTTAGTACTGGTCAATAAAAAACATTCATATACATATTTTAACGTCTCCTGAAAGATTTTATGTACAACTTCTAGCAGAGACATGCAGTTAGTCATGACAGACAAAGCCTAAGTTACACCGAGTACTAATAAAAGCTGTTTTTAATGTGACTAACATGATAAAACACTAAATAACGTCATTCTATATTCGGAGTTTTACATCATAGTTCAAATTTATTTAAAGAAACAAAGAGCTGTTTTTTTCTTTCACGTGTCCTTAAAGACTTTTCCGGGATGTGAAGCAGAACAATGCACCACAAACAAACAACAGCTTAGATGCTGCGCTGCGTGCCAGACGGGATAAAAGTGGGATGAGTGAGTGAGTCACCTAATCTCAGCCACCTGAAGCACCCGCGGACAGGACGCCCTGACGGTGTGTAATCCACACTTCAGAAAGGCTCTTTGCACTGCTTATGTAAAATACCATTAACCTGAGGATGTGTGTGTGTGTTAGTTTGTTGTGTTGACATTGCTACAACCGCCACCACAGGTTCCTCGTCTTCAATCATGCACAGAAACCGCCGTGGTTTCTTAAGATAAAATGATCACACACACACGAGAAATTAAGAAAGCCCGCTTGCAGAGCGGAGATGATATTTTTCCGTACCCTCCTCTGGCGCAGAGCTCTCTGCTGAGCTGTCTCCATCTGAGCTGCCGGACGCCGTCGCTTTGTGAACCTTCTTCTTTGTGGCGTTCTTCTTCTCAGACCCTTTCCCTGGCTTAACTTTCTTTTTGCCTTTGGTGCCACCCACAGTCCACTAGACAGAGAAGGAGAGGAAAAACAAAAGTTTTGGGATTATATTCTTTGGGTGAGAAAGCTTCAAAAAGGTGCTCGATAACAACATGAGAGCTCAAAGAGTTAAAAACTGACAAACCTCATCGTCGCTATCGGATGTCTCAGAGTCCGTAGAAGCTGCAGGTTTGCTGACCGGCTCTTCCTGCTCACCCGAGTCGACTCTCTTCCTCTTGGCCAGAGACAAGAGCTCCTGAAAACAAGAACACAGTGACGGGGTTCAGAAAGGGCACCCTGTAAAATCTGAATCATGCAAAGTGGGAAATGCCGCGGCTCATACTTGGTAGTAAAACGTGTCTTGGACTCTAAATACAAACACAAACCACATGGAGGATGCAGGAGCCACATTCAGAGCTGAGATGCGTGTGAGCGCATGTACAGAGTGAGGATGCCCCTGATAATATTTAAAATCTGACCAGTTCACTTTGTAACACACACATATATAGCAGAAAATCTTCCGGAAGACGCAGGACTGAGCTCCGTGTGGGCACGAGCGAGTCACTTTCCCCACAGGTAGAATAACACGCGAGCACAGAAAGCTGCTCTGATGGTCGGTGTGAGCTGCAGAACTTTGGGTCAAGACAGCACTTCCACCCGGGGCTTGAATACATCTGAACAAGATCATACACAACAACAACAACACGTAGCACACAGCTGAGCGACTCCTCTGATGTGGAAATGTGAAAAAGCTGCAAACCACAGAGACAACCTGGAAGCAGGGATGTGTGTGTATGTGGCCAGTTCACATTGAACTGTTTCACTGACTGCGGCGTTGCAGTGCCTGAGATCGGTCTTGGTCTTGAGTCCGAGCTCAAGTCCACTTATTGAAGGTCTCGTCTCGGAACGACATTCTTACTCGCTCTCGTCTCAGTGTCAGGATTTTAGCTGGAGACCATAATTACTGGTCCGTCTCTTAACTGTCTGATTTATGTTTTAGCTGGTCTGGGAGGAGACACCAGCCAAATCCTCTGGGATAAAGTTTTGCTTCCTAAAATTCAGAGTTCATCTGAAAAACAGCGTCACAGAGGTTCGTAAATACTTCATGGCGCCGCTTAACGAGGTGACTCAATGTGCGTGAATGTCAGCCACCTAAACGAGCGACATACGGTCCAGTCTTGGTCCTGACACCTCAGAGTCTCGATACATGACGTGGTCTCGTGGATCGATTGATCGATCGATCTATCATGTCGTAGTCTCCTTTTTTCTATTTTATTTCATTTATACCTTGCAGTTATTCTTTGTATCATGGTCACTTTCTTTGCAATATTTCTCACACTATGCTCACTTTACATTACAATACTCTTTTTATATATCATGCCACTTTTATCCTCAGTACTTGTCTGTTTTTGAAGGTTGATTGTTTTTCGTGTTTATTGTAGGTTATAGATATTTCTGTTTATTGTTTGTTTTTTGCCTTTTCTACTTTTTTCTAATTCTGTAGTGTAGTGTAGTGTATGCTACAGGCAGAGCGGGTCGTCCACTAATCAGATGATCGGCGGTTCGATCCCCGGCTCCTGCGGTCTGCATGTCGAAGTGTCCTTGGGCAAGATACTGAACCCCAAATTGCTCCCGAAGGCTGTGCCATCGGTGTGTGAATGTGTGTGAATGGTTAGATCCGCAAATTGATGAGCAGTTGGCACCTTGCACGGTAGCCAATGCCATCAGAGTATGAATGTGTGTGAATGGGGTGAATGAGATATGTAGTGTAGAGCGCTAGAAAGGCGCTATATAAGTACAGTCCATTAACCATTTACTTTCCTCTGCTGCTGTAACACGTACATTTCCCCATGGTGGGATGAATAAAGTACATATAATCTATATGCAGGGGTGCACATAACTGGTACGCTGGTACGCATGCGCAGCAAAAATAACGAATGCGTAATGTCACTTGTGTTACTGAGCGCCTTTGCGTAGCCCACTTGACCGATTGTCTCATATCTTACACATGTTGCTCGTCAACTACTAAAAAACACCAGACATTAAGCAGCTTCTTTGGCGTTTCCCCACCTACAAAAAAACACCAACCGGAGCCAGAGCCGAGGAAAATACTTTTTTCGGAAAAGTGGCTTCAAGATGTGCAGTGGCTAGTGGCTGGTGAACGCACTGAAATGTGGTGCAAGATTTGCCGCTCACATCCACACCTTGCAGATAAAACAGGTGCGTTTTATAAAGGCTCAAAGAATTTCAACCATCCTTTATTTGACAAACATGAAAAGAGCAAGGAGCATACGAATGTGGGGCAAGCCATTGGGACAGTGGGGGCGACACGGAGGACAGTGAGGAGGATGGCATTTTTTAAGACCACGCTACATAATGAGTGAGTACCAAACTTCATCTCCTGGTACTCACTGAAAAAGTTCTGTGCACCCCTGTCTATATGTATCTGTCTGTCTGTTGAGCTTGTTTCCAGCACACTTACACAGGTCCAGTGCTGTGCATCTGCAGAGTTGAATTACTGGAATAAAAACTGGCAGAGCCTGGTGTGGTGTAATTAAAGTTACACTGTAAACATGTGACCTACATAGCTACAACAGCTCGTGAACTCTTCATCACACACACACACACACAGACCAGAGCAGCAGCTCGTGCACACATCACATCTCTGCAGACCCGTCACGTTCACGGTTCACACACACCGTGCTCTTCTTGCAGCTTTTGCCGCCGCTTGTTTGACAACAACAACAACCGAAATAGGACTTCACGGGAGCTCTGCAGCCATGACGTCATGCGGGAGATAAGGTTCTTCCACGCTAAATCAAGAGCGGCTGCAGTGTGTGTGTGTGTAGCAGTTAATAAACACACACAAACAAACAAACAAACACAAACAGTAAAAGGCCTTAACACGAGCGTGAGTCCATCTTACGGAATGTAACCTTTAGCACGACTTAGCCGCTCCGTGCTAAGAGACGCTGTTTTGTGTCTTTGAACGCACCACCGAGAAATCAGCTCACAGTTTATTAAGACTAAAAACAAACAGCGCGCGTGTGTGTGTGTGCGTGTGTGTGTGTGTGTGTGTGATGTAGTATAAATAACACACTCTCTCTCTCTCTCTCCAGGCCAAACACAGCGCAGTTAGCTCCACATTAGCTTCAAACTGTTGACAACTCAACCGAAACGTTTTTGAACACAAACACAAAAACAGACGCGCGCGCGCCACAAACACCGACCTGGTCTAAGTTGTCGTCGCTGGCGCTGTCCTCGGAGTCGGAGTCGATCACGACCCGACCTTTCCGCTTCTTTACGTTCACCATGATGAGCTAACGCGGCTAACGACGCTAGCTCCGCTCTGCGTCGTCTCGGGCTAGCTGCGGCTAATGTAGCTAACACAAAGGCAGCACTGCGCATGCGCGCTCGATATTGACACCATCGTTAAAAACGCTGTTTTTTTATATCTCTATCTATTTCTATATATATACATATAATAAAATACCTATTCATGTTTGTGAGTATAATATTTATTTAAATTAATAATAATAAATAAGCAGCATTATGCGCGCAGAGCAGAACTACTTATTGACAGCGAGTGCGTCAGTCAGGGCTGGAATCTTTGGTGCGCCAGTGTTGCGTTCAATGCTCCCTCGGTAATTTAAAACCTTCCACCGCCTCGTGTGTTTGACGCGGTTACTTTTGTTACCGAGTGTACCCTAAACGCAACACAAGCGCTTCCGCTCGGCCTCCGTGTGGATCCGGACAACAACCTTGGATCGGTGGATGAGATGAAAGCTGCTGTTTCAGAGTTTAAGAAGAGCCGACGAGGATGTCCGAGTCTGATTAAAACAAGAACAAGACGTCCGTGAAATATCCACGATTCAGGTACAACGTGGTGGGAGTGAGTAGAAACAGACAGGTGCGACATGTGCAAATGTTAGAGCAAATAAACCTGTGCACGAGTTTTACTAATAGGAACATGCATAAAAAACTGGAAAAAAAGAAATTATAGAAATAAGATGGAGATATAAATCACGTCAAGTCATGTACAGACATGTACAGGGCATGCTGTTATCAGAATCAGAAATACTTTATTAATCCCCGCAGGGAAAGTGTTTTTGTTACAGCAGCTCCCAAATGTTAAGTGACAGCAAGAGAAAACAAAAACATTTGAACATAACATCCCAAGAAACTGTACCACCATACACCTATAGGATATATAATTTAACACTATATACACAGGGTATAAATAACAGTTAAATAAAACCAAAAACAGTAAGATAAAAGCCATGTAACAGTGAACTATACAATATATAAATTACATTACATTGCATTTAGCAGACGCTTTTATCCAAAGCGACTTACAGAGGAGGACAATCTAAAACAATATAAAGAATTGAGTCTTTGAGAGACTGTACAGAGAATAGACACTGATTGTTTAAAGTGCAGTATGCATGCATGAGAAGATTGCACTTGTGTATTGCACAAGCAATTACAATAGCTACTGGACTTGGAGTGACTGATATTTTGAGGGTGGAGTTGCAGAGACTGACGCTCACAGGTAGGAAAGACTATATTGAAATAGTGTTTCCCTCATATACCTGGTGCAAACAGCAATATACATGAAATATAAAAGTAAAAAATATATACAAGTTAAGAAGATATCGAAGAAAAATATGGCAAATCTAAAAGATGTAAACAGTCTAAATATGGCAAATATAGAAAGATTCAGCAGTGTAAACAGAATGTATCAATAAATAAAATATAAATCTATGCACGTGATCGATCCTCAGATTTTCAGCAATTAGACACAGTCTAATGTAAATTTAGTAAACAGATGATTTACACATAATCCAGCAGCACGTTACATGAAGCTAAAGAGTCAAAAGTTAAAGGAGCAGTGTGTAGGATTTAGCGTCATCTAACGGTATGGTTACTGACTGCAACCCTGTCGCCTCACCCTCTCCTTCCTAGAATGAAGGAGAAACTACGTGAAAGGTCCGGTGTTCCACTTTGTGGAAGTGGCATCTGCAGATAAAAAAGTCTCACAAATCCCCCTCCACACTGGACCTTTAAACCAAAACTGCAATCATAAGTAATGCACCTGAGATCAGGACCAAGAAAATAAAGAAACTAGAGATAATATCATCCATTACCTTCCTGTAACTCAAGTGTAATGACACCACTGTTCTGTGTGATGTATCCCAGCAGTGACTCGTCCACATCGCCACTGAGATGTCTCTACCAAGGATCACACGTCTCCCCTCGGTGAGGCTGCTAAGCTCCATCTACCAACACCAGCAGCCGCTCCTTCCCTCCATCTCTGCTCTCACCGTGCCCAGAAGAACCGTGACCCAGAACGAATACAGACGACCCGGCCAGCCCAAAGAAGACAAGTGGCCATGGCAGAATATTAACTTTGGACTCTCGAAGGGTTTGGAGGGGATAAAGAAACATTTCACGCTGCTGAAAAAGGAGTTTTCTGACACCTGGGTCGGTCCAGAAGGCAAACCGATCATCGATCACATGTTGGAGCAGAACCGAGTGGTGTTCGAGTTCAGAAATCCAGAGGCCCTGGAGTCGTGGACGGTGTCCTCGGATCGTGAGATAGGAGGCCAAAGCGAAGCTTACTTGAAGCTCGGCAAATACAATACCTGTTTTTTTTACGGGACTCTGAGCTCTGCTCCTCCAAAGGATGGAGAAACACGCTACAGCGGCTACTGCACGATGCGTTCAAAGCAAATGCTGGTTAGTGTCGTGATTTTTTTCCTAAAGTTTGAAGAATTCAGGACACTGAGATCATGTACACAACACACCAGCTGAATTCTACAAACTAGTTCTTCTTCCTCCTCTGTAGTTTGTTTAAATTATAAAGAAAAGTTAGATGACAGCTTCAGCTGCACTCAAAGTTAACCTCTAAACTTTTTGTCTCCCAGGCTTCATTTGACAGAAAGCAGCACTACGATTGGACCACTTTCAACACCCTGCATTTGCGTGTCCGTGGCGATGGACGTCCATGGATGATCACAGTCGGAGCAGAGACGTACTTCGCTCACCAGAAAGATGACATGTACTGTTATTTCCTGTACACCAGGGGAGGACCCTACTGGCAAGACGTCAAGGTGAGTAAAGTAAATGTTAAAACCCCAGCAGAGCCCCAATAGAGCGGACTTCTGGCTTAATATTTGACAGTTTTTCTGGAGTCTAATATGCAAAGTGAGCAGTCATTCTAATACTTAAGTGTTGCTCGTTTACAGATACCTTTCTCCAAGTTCTTCCTTTCACATCGTGGGAGGATACAAGACGATCAGCATCCTCTCTGGCTCGACAAGGTAGAGTAAAAGTCACACATATTGATAAACAAAGCAATAGCTGAATTACACTGTACCTTTTAACCTGTAGCTGTACTCTGTGCCCTGTTAAGTCGATATCTGCTGCATCTTTTTGGATTTGCAGGTAAACACCATTGGGTTTACTCTGGGGGACAAAGCCGACGGCCCGTTCCAGCTGGAGATCGATTACATTGGCGTCTGCAAAGATTACGCACACACGGAGGAGTTTGCCTACGAGGTGTACAAGAGGAATCCTGAAGTCTGAAGTGCTGTGCTGCAGTATTTCAAACACTACTACTGTTAACTGTCACATGGTGGACCAAACACCATCACACCCCCGCCTGTTGGTCTTTGTCCCGCTTCTTTTCATCTGCTGGTAACGGTGACACTTCACTGACTGTGATCCATTCCTTACTTAGTAAAAGCCCTGAAGTGTTTGTGATCACGTAAGGACTTGTCAAAGGAGATCAACAAAATCAAGTTGTTTATTCTGTTCAGTCCTGCCTGTGACACATCAAACAATCAGATCTTATTTAACAATAAAAATATTTTTCATATGCATGTGACTTTTTTTTTGTTGGACAGATTTTGATATTGAGTCTTTGTTGCACACAGATTTTAAAATACTACAGCAAACTACAAAAGCAATTTTAATAAAAAAAAAACCAAACAATACAGACGAGAAATCTTTTGCATCAATGTGTTTTTTTATCAGTCTTTCCCAAAAAAAGTAAAAACATTGATCATATCAAACCTTTAAGAACAAAATCACCATTCAAAATGCAGCAACACAGGCAATCGCTTCTCTACACATCTAAATACATGAATGCATCGTTCAGATCTATGAAGTGTTACTTTAACTATCGCATGAGTAAAGTCTAAAAACATTACGTGGGTTGGATAGGAGCAGAAAATGTTTCCTGACAGGAGGCTAAAAGACCGTAGAAAGGAACGCATCAGCTGCAGACAACAAAATATTTACACTGGAACAAGAAGCTGTACAAAACATCTACAAAAAGCACGACGCTCCTACATCATGACGAGGCCTCTCCTCGTCCCGAGCGCGCTCTCTTTCTTCTGCTTCCTGCCTTCCGTGTGTTTTGCCCTCCTGTCCTCCCTAAAATCAGATGCAGAAACACCCGTGAGACCGATGTGAGAGACAAAACAATATGAACCAGTGTGTGTTTTCATTTTACACATACCGTGTCTGGACTTTGGGCTGTTTGTAGTTTTTCTGATGAGAGTTTGCAGAGATCAGCGACTTGTTCCCTGCCGTGTTTTCTTTAGCTTCTCCGAACGGCTTCAGTTTACCTTTAAAAAATGTATATGTATCATCATCATCGTCTGTCTGCTGACATTAAATATTTCAGTAAAGGAGAAATTAAAGTGTTTTCTACCTGCATGAGGCTTGTAGGTGAGAGGACGAGCCAGACTCGCCTTCAGGTCAAAGGCTGACTTCTGTGTTCCGGGGGTTGTTGTCGTGCTCGTGTTGCCGGTGAAAACGAACGTTCCTTTGGAGTTCAGGGAGAAGACGAGTCACTCACTCACTCAGTACATATCTATGACAAATTCAGATATCACTCCAGGGATTCGAGCGGAAAACGTACCTGGAGTTTTTGTGGCAGAGAAAGGGGCAGTCTTGACGTTGTTGGGCTTTCCTCCGTCGGTGGTCGGTTTTTGCGGGGTGCTCGAGGCCACGCAGGGCGACATGCGTGCTGGCGTCTTCACCAAGGACTTCTTGTACTCATTGTCATGAGTGGCTTCTGAGAAGCTGCATTCAAACACACTGGGTTGTTAAAACTATACACACTGTGCCTGGAAACATGATGGAGGAGATTCATTCTTCAAAAACAAAACTATTCTTACTTTCAGGTTATTATACACTAATGAAAAGATTTAAATAATACATTTCATATTAAATTCAAGTCCAGGAAACAATTCTTCCACATAGGAGTGGCAGAGAGGTCTAAACTTCACCAGCAATGGCTGGTTACTTGCTTAAGTCCCTGAGAGAGTGAACAGTATTCTGCCATTCAAATTAATTACAAATGCCTTGGGAAGACTCGCTCACCGAACATTGATCCTGCGGGTGGAAAGGACAGACGGTCTGAACGGAGCGTCTTCCTTCACGGCGGGTTTTTTCGGAGGAGCCTTGCTGGCCGACAGCAGAGTTTGTCTGCGTTTCTCCTCGGCTGCTTTCTTATTCACCTGGGCCGGGCTGAACATGGAAGCACGGATCGGATTCTGCAGAACACAAACATAAACACGGGTCATCACCCTCACAGAGTTCATATACTAGTAACAGTTTGGTGATACTCACCACTTTAGCTTTGGCATCAGGTTGCTGCTGTTTAGTTTTATCTAAAAGGTTCTGAAAATAAAATGGAATTTAAATTAAAAACAAAACATCATTTAGACTTACAGGTGTATTATTGATTAATGTCAAGATAGTTCAGAAGCTTCTGAATACCTTCAGATCTTTAACTGACGCCCTGTGCGTCTCGCTCTGCTTCGTCTTCCTCTGGACGTAGGAATCAATCGACTCCATCTTGTTGAAATGAGCCTCGTGCAGTTTTTTAAAGTCTGCAAAAGAAATGCTTTCATTATTTGGAGACTTTATACAGATAAAAGCACTTAATTACTGTCAAAACGGAGAGACTGGGTGTGAGGGAAGGAGCAAACAAACTTACTGGGTGTGACGGGCTTCAGCTGCAGCTTGCTCTTCAGCTGGACTCCTTGGTAACGAGGGATTCTACCAGCTCTGGCCACCTTTGGCGCTTTTTCTGGACACATAATAGAAATAATTAGTGTCTGATGAAATTACAGGACATTTACAACAAGTTTGTATTCCCTTTCATCACACTGCACTACCGACCTGTATCATCCTTCGTGTCAGGCTGCTGGAGGAGCTCCTCGGGATGCTCGGCTTCACTTTGGCCAGCATCCTTGGCAGAAGACACTTTTCTCTTCTTATTCGAGGCGGGGGCAACCTTTAAAACAACGGTTCATTCTTTAATCCTCCTGAACGCAAAGAACTGCTTTGCATATCCGCACCAAAGAAGGGTGGAGGCGTGTGTGTGTGTTATAATGTGTAATACCTCTGCAGCACTTGGAGGTAACTTGCCGTCACACTCAGTCGCAGTATCAGAGATCTTTCTCTTGGTACCGTTCCCTTTTCCTCGACGCGTGTTCACAAACACAGCCGGGCTGGAAACTTCTTCATTTGGCCGAGCACTGTCTGGTGTCTCATTGTTGTCTTCTTGGACAGCAACAGAGTCCTTCTCCTGTGCCTGGAAGACATCACAACACGCCGGTTAGAGGACAGGAATAAACAAGAGAAATGCATGGTTAAAGTGAGCCTGGAGCAGGGTAACGTTACCTCCTCCTCCTCCTGTTTGTCCTCCTTCACCTCCTCCTCCTGTTTGACCTCCTTCACCTCCTCCTGTTTGTCCTCCTTCACCTCCTCCTGTTTGTCCTTTTCTTGTTCATAATGCTGCTTGATCGCCTTGAGGAGTTTATCAGCCTGTTTTTTTTTTTTTTTAAGAACAAAAACCAACACAGCTGAGTTTATTTCGCTCAGTTACTCCCAAACACAAACGTTAGCTCACAGTGACCGTTACCGTGAGTACATTTAGTTACTCTAACGTCCGTTACCTTCACGTTCGCTTTAATCCCGAGCTCCTTGGCGAGGCTCTGCAGCTCTGCGTACTTCATGGAGTCCAGATCCATGTTACCGTGACACTTTATTCCGTTTTAGTTGAGAAGAAACCAGCACACACACGAGTTTTTGTGTCTCTGTGTCTCTGTGTGTGTGTGTGTACGTGTGTCGGCGCCTGACGGTTAAAATCACCCCCGATTCAAAACACAGCAGAGGAGCCGTTTGATTGGCTACTGTGTATGACCGGATGTACCTCACAGCCAATCAGAGCCAAGGCGTCTTTTGTAGCGTTTTGCTAATTAACGTAAAATATAAATAACATATAAAATATATTTCGCTTAAAATTATTTTTAAATATATAAATTTGTAGTGTTAATTATTTAACTTTTTAAAAAATATATATTTATTTTTTACAACGGATGTACGGTATAACTGCAGTTCTTATATTCCTCCAGGTGGCGGCACCGAGCAAACTAAGACGAGATAAAACGGAAGAAGAAGAAGACGAAGGTTTCCCGCCTTATGACACCGAGTTCAAATTCACAAACGTAAACAAAGCTCCGGTTAAACACCGAGATTACCGGGATTAAACACCGAGATTACCGGGATTAAACACCGAGATTAACGGGGTTCAACGACAGTATTTAAAGTTATGAACATGGAGTTCGACGGGACTTTCTTAATCCAAAGTAAAGTCGATGTGGAGACGGACACGAAGCTCCAGCTCACCCAGCCGGCGACTCTCCACTGCTGGCAGTGCAGCAGGATCCTCGGGGACTCGCTCGGCGTCTGTGGGGAGATGAAGCAGCTGGACTCGATCATATGTCTGAGTGAGTTCACGGGGCTGACTCGGAAAAACGACACAAGGACCGTGGACTGTGTTAAGACATGAGATAATGTCGGTAAAACTCAAGTCCACTCACATCCACACGGTGTTCCTCGGTGAAGGTTTGCTCCGTAGTCATGGAGACAGCTCAGTGGACATCACGTGACCTAGCTGTTGTTTTTTATAATAATAATAATAATAATACATTTTATTTCATAGGCGCCTTTCTGTCACCTTACAATAAATGAGAGTAGACAGCAAATAACAGAAACAAACAAAAAGAACCATGAAAGTATCAAATTACAAGAATACAACATTAAAAACAGGTTAAAATATAATAAATAAAGTTAAATAGGACAATGCAACTGAATCAGATGGAAAAGGCTATTTTGAACAATTATTTAAAATAAGGTGTAGTTTAGTAAATTATACTGTATGTCACACTTTATCGACACCTTCTTAGGGTTGCAAAATTCTGGGAATTTTCAAAGTTGGAAACTTCCCATGGGAATAATCTGGGAATTTACCAAATTGAAGGTTAGCCCCTTTAACAGGGGACTTAAATATAGTTTAAGTATAATTTTATTAAAACGACCAGATTTCATGCAGGTACACTTACCTATTCACTGCTTACTGTAGGGGGGAGTGTTTAGGCCACGCCCCCTACCTGCACAGGTGATTTGTGTACCTGGACCACACTTTAGAGACTATGGAAGACACATTTGAGCTTGTGGACATATACACATAATATTGTTTAATAAAATAATTCAAACTTGATAAAGTTTTATTTTTGTTTTTTTGTTGAAATGTTTTTTTAATTGTTCTTTTATGACAAAACTAAATGTTTAGATTCATACAGTTTGTTTAAATTACCCCCAGTTTCCAGTTCATTCCCATAAATTTCAGTTAATTCCGATTTGGAATATTTCCAAATTTCCTGAGCTTAACTTTGTGCACCTTTGCAACCCTGCAGCTTCTGCATGAGACAGCTCGTCTTGTCTACCGTTACCTTCCCCAGCATCAGTGATAATCACTTAATCCCAGTTTGATATTAATCACTGCTTCACTGCTCGCCTCCCCTCAGAAGTAACCTATGATGTGGCCGTCAGCGAGGCAACAACGGTATCGAGAGGGGGGGCGATGGCTAATTGGTGAGTGGAAAAAAGAGCTGCAAATATTCCTTTGTACATATTGTATTGTATGATGTTGATGTACAGTGTCCGTGTTCTTCTTTGTCAGCTCCGTCTGAATGCTTTCTGTCCCGTCTGTTTCCCCTCAGCGTCTACAGCCCTCTTAAATGCCGCCGCTGCCACTCAGCTCTGGGGAGATTTATCCGCGCGGCCCCGTCACACCTGGCTGCGATTCGCAACATGTTTCTCCTCTACAAACCAAACATCGGCTGGTAAGCTCTGCTGCGTCTGCGAGCTCACAAAGCATATTGACTCCTTGTGTACAGACTCACTGCTGCCTGGAGAGGCTCAAACAAACAAGTGCCTTATTGCTTTTCTTTAAAGAAGAGGTGAACGCCAGCTTCACATGACGTCACATAAATGAATAATTCCTTTTATTTTTCACTTTGTGGATACGTTACTTCACGTTTCTCTGCAGCTACATCCTCAAGAGCAGCTCAGTGGTGACAGCACGTGCAGTCACATTTGATACGAAGACCTGCAAAGAAAGCATGGATGAGGTGAGACAAGGAAATGTTTATTCTGACGCTGAGGTGCTGTATGTACAACTGTAGGGCTCCATTTCATTCTTATACTATGCTAATAATCTGAGCACTATCAACACTGTAACTTGTTCTATCACATGTTTGTCACGATCTGGCAACTTTTTATGACTAATTAAATAAAAACTGTAGATGACAGGGTGTGAACAGGTAATTAAGTGTGTGTGACATCACATTAACTAAGTGTAAATCAGCATTACAGCAAATCCAGTTTCCTTTGTTTGAATTTGTATTTCTAAAGTCCCAAAGTCCAAGTGTGACTAAAGAAAGGAAACACAGACACTTTGGGTGCAGTTAAGTATTCAGTTTTGCTCATGAAGGTTCGTCACTGAGTGAAATGACCCTGAAGTATTAACGTAGCCATCCATCGAGGTCGAGGAAAAGTGGTTAGGAAAGGACTTAGGAGCTAATTATTATTATTTTTGACTATTCGACCACACCCCAAATGACTTTAACTGAGAAATAATCCGTTTGTCTCTTTCCACTGCAGTTTAAACAGCTGCTCAATGCCCTGTTGCAGCGGCTCGTGCGCATTGAGAGCAGACTGACTGACAGCAGCAGCAGCACCACCATCAGCAGCAGCAGCAGCAGCAGCAAGAGCAACATCAGCAGCAGCAACATCAGCAGCAGCTCTGAGGAAATCGACAAGTAGAAGACCGGACCGTTCTTCAATCACTGTTTAAGACTTGTTGTTTTTCCATGTTACACGTTTGGTGAAATATTTATTCAGCCTGTAAACATATGTAAACATTATGTCACTCACACTGTAAATAAACATCAACACAGCATTCCAATTGGCACCATGCTGCATTTTATTGCTGAATTTCTGATACAGATTCTTTTTTTTTTCTTTAGTTAATACAAAACCAGACAAGAGGCTCACACGTAATAAGCATGCCCACTTCCTCCCTCTGGAGTGCATAGTTTCTACACAGTCCACCTCCTCAGTGGAAAAGTTGATCAAAGTAATGTCATTAATCATCTTACCTAAGCGTTTGTTGTATTTCTTTTTTCTTTTTTAAAATGGGAACAAAGGTTGGATGGTGTTTTTTCAGCTGCACTGTGGCTGTACGGCCGTGGTCAGAGAGCGAGAGCAGAAACACCCCACACTCTCCGTTCACTTCTTTTTGGTGCAGTTTGGTCTGTAAAGACAGCTGATGATGATCGAAGCTACTTCAACATGCTTGCTGTTGTGTGAAACAACCGTTCCCCCCCAAAACCCGGTCACAGAACACCTGACATGAACACTTCATTAGCCTAATTAACACTCATTCACATTACAAAGTTGGATTATTGCATGCAATACAAATCATTCATTATTCTGCTAAAGTCATGCATATTTTTTTTTAAAACCATATAATTCATGTGGCTAGACGCCTACTTGCTTATAAAGTGTGATTATAAATCCCCACAGAGCCGTACGGGGTTTTTAGAACACGGTATTCAAAGACAGGATGGTGGTGGTGACGGTGCAAGTCAGTACATGGAGAGAAAGTGCTTTTCAAACAAGTGTCAAGTTCCTTCAGTAAGTCCTTTGCAGCCACAGAGTTACTGAAAGTCGAGATTTCTTAAGGGCGGGGTGGGCGTCGATGTAAAAATGCTACAGGAACTGATATTTAAAGCATCTCTCATGTACCCATCGCTTTGAGTTATTGTTTTTTTGGTGTACAAGGCTGGGAAAATATCATTTGTCAGTGTAATAACTGATGCTACAGCTGTCCTCACGTATACCTTATTCTGCCCCGACCCTCAGAAGTGATACTGTATTCTAAATCACTCCAGAAAAACTAAAAAGTGACTAATAGATAGCTACCGTAGGCTAAAACAGAGGGAGGGAGATCCTTTCCACGTGACGTCACAGACCCCTTTTTCAAACATTTACACCCTGGCACTAAACTCATGCATTATTGTAGGTTATTGCTTCTAAAAACTCTAATCAAATACAATTTTATGGATTAAAATATATCGCTCTGAATCCCAAAAAACTATGAGGTATTATGTACAATACAATGTCATGGTGAGATCTTAATTCTAGAGACTAAAAGACGCTACGTCAGGATCCCGAGCAGTTCTACCCAAACCTAAAGGATTCAAAGTACTAACTAAAGTTTCTATCTTTGTCACATCTGAGACTTTTTTGGGAGCTTTTTTTTTTTTGGGCTGTTGCATAATAACTACCTAATTTCTTTTGATGCTTGTGAGTCTCTGAATACAATTTAGGACATCCTAAGAAACAGTTTCACTCACTTATATTGAGCGCATACGACAATATAAAACCACTGGAATCAATATTTAACTGCATACCCTGATTGTGTCACACATTAACTGGTATTTTTAAAATCATGCAATTTATTCTACAAAAAAAAAAAGGAGATCTCGTATTAGTCTTAAGATTTTCGGGCTAAAGCTGTGTCTAAACGTGGTGCGTTTTAAAGGCGCAGTACGTCAATCTATCGCCCTTTGAGATGAAGTCTCCACAGCTTTAAGTCTAGAAATCGATTTCACTATTCTTCATGAAGCAAGCATCACTACTGGATCATGCATGGCTACTATTTATGTTGGCACCACGAGTCCCGCTAAATAAGCTTAATGCAACATGAGTCTATACATATCTTAATGGAAGACATTGGTGATTTTGTTGCTTTCAAACAACTTGTCACTTGTTTATACAATATACAGTTTGGTCAACAACATGACAGTTAGGATCAAATATTGCACAAATCCCGTTAAATGTGATTTTTTTTCTTCTTCTCATCTCATATAAATCATTTAAAAGAAAAGAAATAAGACCAGGGGTTTCATTCAGGTTAGGACAAATCCTCTGAGGGAGAGGGAGAGACGACGCGAGATGTTTTTTTAAAGATTATTTTGTCTCGCGGTTTACGGCACGAAAAGGAATCAAACGTGCGTCTGTGCTGTTTGTACGTCTCTTACACAAAAGCTTGTTTTAAGCGGGGGAAGAACAAAAACGGGAGCAGGTTAGCACATTTAAAAAAAAAGGACAAATTGAGAACATATCCGGGGGGGGAAGGACAAAAATAAAAGTATGTTAAGGACAAAATGAAGGAGAGAAAACTGGACTAGACTTAAAATACTGTAAGTTGCCCAAATTTATGGATCTCTTGGGGGAATATTGCCATTTTTTGTCTCCACCTGCTTCTTTTTTTTTAAACTGCAAACATGATAAATGAAAGAAAATAATAAAAAATAAAGTTTCTATCTGGTGACAGATGCATAGGTCAAAATGGTTGAACTGAAAGTGAATGTCAGTGTGCTTCATGTGCTCTCTTTATTATTAACCCTCTGAAACTAAAACCAAACTCATCCAGGTGGAAAACTGCTGCGGCGCTTCACAATCCTCAAGTTGTACTTTGTACTTGATCGCGCTCCCTTTCACTCCTGTTGGACTTGTTATGGAGATGAGGTAGTGCCAAAAAAACAAACCAAAAAAAACACTATGAATCTAATTTAATCACAGGCCTTGATCTTTGCTACAGTATCTCGTGTCTTTCCTTTCTTTCTGTCCCGGGAAACGGGAGCAGTTTGTTCATTATCAAACTGCTTTGCTCTAGTTACAGAGTGTGTGTGGACTTTTTTGACTTATTTAGGAAGCATCGGTGACTACATTTACATACAGCCTGATTAGAATCTAGTGCAGATCTGGCTGAAAATGCCCAAAATCATGGAGACTTTTTGGGGCACTTACACCGAGATCTGAAGCCGGTTAACTTTGCAAAGCCGGCGTTTGGCTACATGTAGATGAAGTCCGAGTGTGTGTGATGGAAAGTCAGACCAGCCCACAATCGTGGCAGATGTCCTGATGGAGGATCATGCTGGGCCGGGACAGTGGAGGGGGACCCGTGTTCCTAAAGAGGTCATCTTCACGGTGACTCTTCGTTCTTTACCTCCACAGGGCTCCATGGTCTTGGAAGTGATCTGTTGTTGGCGCTGGGTGGTTTGAAGGGAGATCTTCCTCCAGTGTGGGACACTGACTGGAAAATCCATCCTAGAACATAAAAATCACACATGAGATAAGATATGAGAGACTTTAATGATCCCACAGCAGGAAAATACACATCATTACTATATTAGTGTACAGTTCAGTGAATTTTAAGCAGCCAAAATACACTGTTTAATGAACGCACTCGAATGTCATTCCAGTAATTAATGAACAAACACGAGCTCCTCAGGAAACTCTTTGTAAGTAAGTACATGCAAATTAGAAACTTTATATATTCCCAAATAATTAAAACTACCTGAAAACCTCAATTATCTACTTCACGGTTGTTATAAAAATTAGGATTATACTGGGGTTCAGGTGTTTTACCCCATATAGATAGTGTGTGTGTGTGTGTCCTGTCTTCTGTCTCGCATACTTCCCTTAGTTGGCCTCTGATTTACTGAGGCTGGCAGGGAGAGACAATTATAAATCAGTAGTACAAGGACAGGAGAGACAGGCTAGGGGAGTACCATGTGGATGTAAAACATAATGCTCATTACTGAGCAGAAAACCAACTAAATGAATGTTATGATGTTACCTGTATCAGTGGGAGGTGTCCCAGACAGCCCATTTTTAAAAAATGTATAAGAACCAACTGTTAGAGCTCCTCGAGGAGCCTTTTCTCTGTAAACCCTTTCTGTATGTTGCACTGTTAAACGCTCCTTCTTGTACAAGAATAATAAATTCAACTTAAACTTTGATACTTTGAATCCAGTCCTCCTTATTTTAAGGGTTTTCCTTAAAATTCCTGTAACAACGGTAAACCATTTATATGCACGAGGTCAACTGACAAAATTTATGATACATTATTAGAAAGTTAAAAAAAGAGAATCTATCTGCATGGAAGAATGATCTCCAGGCAAACATCTCTGTGAGGCCCAAACCTAAACTACAAATACCACGTTTAAAGTGTAACAGTACAAGTGGTTGCTCAGGACTTATTATTACTCCGGTTAAATGTGCAAATTTGAGAGTGACCTGATCGTAGACAACTCCGGTTAAATGTGCAAATTTGAGAGTGACCTGATCGTAGACAGTGAGTTATGGAGATCTCTCGCAGTCTGACGCTAGAACTAGACTTCCATAGTCAGAGGGAAAGTTGAGGATTTTTTATATTATATTATATTATATTATATTATATTATATTATATTACCAACAGGAACACACAGACAGAAGAAGAAGCAGCAGTACCACCACCTTTCAAGTTGGCTTGTAAATCGTACCACAGCTAGAATATAAGATGATGACCCAGTTAAACAACTCTGCTTTTAATTAGCTCATTTCTTATTATTATTTATTATTTAATTATGTCACCCTGTCTGTTTTCTAATTTCAATGTTTTTTTTTTATTTGGATTCTTCAGACAGGTACATGCAGTAAATCCTTATTTTTTAACAAACATAAAGTGAAGTCTGTTTTTACTTCTTATACTTAATGTTACATTTGATATAAAATGTCAGAAAATTGTAAAAAAAAAAAAAAAACACCTTCAAATGTCTTTTTTCATCCAAAGGACAGTTCAAATATATATAAAACAGCAAATATTCACAAATAAGAGCCTGAAACTAGAAAATGTTTGTGTATTTTAGGCTTGAAAATGACTTAAACAACTCCTTATTAATAAAAAATCTAAAATCCTCAATATAAAATGATTGTTGACAGTCCAGCTGAGGGACAGTTGTCTTAAATCAGTGAAATGTGTGATATATATATTTGATGTGAGGAGAAACGCTCCAGCTGCTCCGCGCTGACGGAACAATCACTGACCTTGGTGTGAGCGTCGGTCCGGGGGAGGATGCGGAGGTATGTCTGCGGTGCGCTCGGGCTGCGGCGGCTCGTCATGGTAAACAAAAGCCGGGGGGGATTCTTCCTCTGCGGGGGGACACACTGACGTCTGTCCCGGGTTTATTCGGGTGAACCGGTCCGAGGACACATTTCATGAAGAAGGAACCGAAAAAAGCAAACAAACTCCGGGCTCCCTGCTCCTCTTTCTCCCTCCTCACAGCCTCGGAGAGGAGGAGAAGCTCCCCTCGTCCCCTTCTCCTCCTCTACGCCATCTTCGCCCTGTTACTACGAGCTAACGGAAGAACTGCGACGATTGAGCCGGAGACCTGTCAATCAAAGTTAAAGCCCGCCCCGGACGTGCCGCTCAGTTATCAATCAGCGTGGTGCGTCGTGGTGCGTTCACGGCCCCGCGAAATGAAAACACAAATCTGACCAAAATGAACAAACATCGATACTTTTATTAACTTATTTGAAGTGTGGCGTAGTCTAGTGTGTATTTCTCAAATCAAATCAGATTTTATTTGTTTAGACCAAAGTCACAAAGTACATTTGCCTCGGAGGGGAGGGAGTCTAATCCTATGGCAGCATAAATAAACACGTATCACATTAAAAAACACTAATTCTGTAGAAAAGCCTCATTTAAAGGTCCAATGTGTAAGATTTAGAGTCCTCTGTGTACAGAATATGGCATATAATATGAATAACTATGGTTTCATCACCTAAAAATAAGAATTGTTGTGTTTTATTACTATATAATGAGACATTTTTTTTATTCTACGGTGTCTGCAATGTTTGTACAGTAGCCCAGAGAGGACAAACTAAACACTGGCTTCTAGATGAGGCCTTTAGTGTGGGGGACAGTGAGGCGAGCGGTATTCAGTTGGTTATGATCAGCAACTACACTGCTAGAGGCCACTAAATCCAACACACTGGACCTTTAAGAGTATACTATTGATATAACTTGCTAACTTTGGTTTAGCTAGTTGCGAAATGAACACAAATCTGACCAAAATGAACAAATATCGATACTTTCATTAAATTATTTAAAGTGTGGCGTAGTCTAGTGTGTATATATCAAATCAAATCTGATTTTATTTGTATACTCCAAAGTCACAAAGTACATTTGCCTCTGAGGGCTTTACAATCTGTACAGGGAGTGACACCCTCTGTCCTTAGACCCTCGGTTCGAGTGAGGAAAAACTTGCCCACAAAGAGAGAGAGAGTTTTCAGTAAAGGGAGATGTGACTGCATCTTCAACCAATACTCAGCTGACTAGGCATAACCCTGAAAGAAAAACAGAGAGAGAGAGAGAGAGAGAGAGAGAGGAGGGGAGGGAGTCTAATCCTATGGCAGCATAAATAAACACATTAAAGAACACTAATTCTGTAGAAAAGCCTCATTTAAAGGTCCAATGTGTAAGATTTAGAGGGCTCTGTGAACAGAATATGGCATATAATATGAATAACTATGGTTTCATCACCTAAAAATAAGAATTGTTGTGTTTTATTACTATAGAATGAGACATTTTATCCACAGAGGGAGCGGGTCCTCTTCTATGGTGTCTGCCAACTAAACACTGGTTTCTAGATGAGGCCTTTAGTGTGGGGGACAGTGAGGCGAGCGGTATTCAGTTGGTTACAGCTGGTTACTAAATCCAACACACTGGACCTTTAAGAGTATAGTATTGATATAACTTACTAACTTTGGTTTAGCTAAAAATTAACACAAATCTGACCAAAATGAACAAATAGATACTTTCATTAAATTATACAAATCTGACCAAAATGAACAAATAGATACTTTCATTAAATTATTTGAGGTGTGGCGTAGTCTAGTGTGTATATATCAACACGTATCACATTAAAAAACACCAATTCTGTAGAAAAGCCTCATTTAAAAGGTCCACTGTGTAAGATTTAGAGGGCTCTGTGTACAGAATATGGCATATAATATGAATAACTATGGTTTCATCACCTAAAAATAAGAATATGTGAGTTACAAACCTTATAAATTACATTTTTACAAACTCATGGTTCATTTCGATTTAAAAATTTAGATATCTAGCTAGAAACAGTAGCATATTAGAATAATAAGGGCATAATTTCCTTCAGAATTGGTAACAAAAAGCACCAGTGTTTGTATTTGTTACATATTTTTGTCTTTATTGTGCAAGCAGAATTAAATAAAAACTTCTAGTGTCAAGACTAAAAATAACAATGAATTACACAGCATGGCACTTAATTTATTCAAATCTAATTCATGAATCACTATGATAACATCTTAGATCAACATCACATAATGTAATTCATATCCGATTGATAATCACATGATTAATAAAGTTGTATTTCCTGCTGCTGCTGCTGGAGGGTGCCTTTGTAATAACTGAACAAGCTCACATTAAAGATTAAAGGGGTCTTAATTCACGTACACCATCCTGTACAGAAAATACATTTTCAATGTGTTTGATTCTCGTTAGCGTCAGCGGGGGGAAAATGTGGAAAGACAAAAGTTGAACAGTGCATAAATCATTAAACAGGGATGATATAAATAGAAGCACAGCGGGTCATCTTGAGTTTACCGGTTTAAAGCCTGCAAACTAACTAACAGCCTGATTTCCTCACACTGGGCCTGACGCTGTTAGTCAGGGTTCTATTAAGACTTAATCAGGGGGAAAATGTTTTGAAAGGAGGCCACGTGGCAGCTAAATCCTAATGACACCATTTTACAAAAGCACTATGGTTACCTGTCAGAACATGTGCACACATACCAGCTGAAGAGGGAGCAGTATTCTGTGTGACATCTTCATCGTTACCACTACATGTTTTAATGTAAATGAGTAAGTAGCTCTAAAAATATCACATTGTTCACATGTTGAATCAACAGTAGCTCCAACAATTAGTGTTTTTTTAAAGAGGGTCATACTTTGGTTGTAGTTTAACAGGCAATTACAATCTATTGGCAGTAGCTAGGTTAACCTATATGGAAAAAACACAACCCCAAACAAACATGGCCATAGGTTCCTGTTTACTGTTCAGATAATAACTTACAAAGTGGAACCATTTGGCACTTCAGTGAGTAAAAACACAAAAATCTGTGGAGCTGGACCTGCTTTGCTTCCAGGGTCAAACCTGCCCATCTGGCTGCTCTGGCTTGTTCTGCCTCGGGTCAAAAGAAAACGAGTCATGAGATGTCGTTAGTATTGAAATACTTTCTGTTCTCAAGTGGAATCGCACGTCTTACAAATCTCACTTTGAACCGCTTCATTATGTATACAGACAAAAACACAGCACGTGATGAATATCCATGGAACGGCATGAGTGGAGTTAAAAGCAAAAAGTTTGATCGTACCGTGCTAGAAAATCAATTCTCCTTTAAATGTGGTACTAACTTTGACCCTCTAAAACTTTTCTAATAAATAATATTCCAATACTGGGAAAAAAAAAATCCAAGTGACATTGCATATAACAACCAAAAGGCACGCAACTTTTCCCTTTGTTTACAGAGCGGTGCAAAGGCAGAAACTCAAGATTTATGACGGCATCTACCTAATGCTTGTTCTGACAGCTAGTACTCTTGTAGTGGGAACCACAGGAGCCCGCTGAGAAGCTGGATGAAGTTGTGTTCTGACGTCAACTGACATGTTGAAAGCTCTTCTCAAACATTTTTTTAAAAGAAACGCAATTCTTAGTGCAGGAACCGGATGCTCATTTTCTGTTCCACGTCCACCTTTTCCAACACCTGAGGAAACAAAACAGAGGTTCAGAGTTTAGATACCATGTTGTGTTCCTGTAATGTGTAATGACACTTTCGCCACTGGGCTTTAATGCTGCCTGGAAGCCAAAAATGATTCATTCTACTAAGTATTGTATAGTATGTGGAAGAAACTGTATCCTCAAAAGCCTGTGTAGTAACTAAGCAAGGATAAAAGTATTTTGTGCACATGCAATGCTATCTTTTATTGTGTTAAGTTCTATAATCTGGGACCTCAAATGCTAAAAACGTACAGTATGTGTGGTGCATGCTCAGGGTTTGTACACCCTTCAGTTAACATTAGCAGTTGTCACTAGTTTAGTAGAAACATTTCTTTGTTGAAGAGCTTAAAAAGTGAAGACACAGCAGCTTCAACATGTACACAAAGGCTGGATGTGTGGGGTGACAGATGCCCTCTGACACAAAAACTTGCCTTGATGAATTCGTTAAAGGAAATGGAGTTGTCTCCATTTGTGTCGGCCTCCTGTATGGTCCTATCAGCGATGCTGCCAAGCTGTTCATCTGAAATGTTTACACCAACCATCATCCGTAAGACCTGGAAACAGTGAACAAAGAGTCCCTTCATGGTCAATGAATGAAAGAAAACCCGGAAGAGATTTTTTTTCCAGAACAATGTGATGTAATGTTTTGAAGACAATGTTAAAGCTCCGCGTATTGAAGCACTACACAAGATAATTTATAGTTATTACAGTTAAATGATGAATCAGCTACGTCTGACCGCAGGACAGCGGAGACACGTTTGCTCAGACAGGCCGGTAAACATTACTTTGAGTTTGCCGTGTTAGAAGCTCGCGCATCACTGCAAAGTGTTTTGCGCAAAACAAGAGATCTGTCCGAGTCATTTAACCCCGAGCTGACCACAATTACAGGTCACACAGTGTTACCGAAACCGAGATGGACGACAAATAACACAGAGGGAAGCCAAAATACAGGATATAAGAGCGTCTGAGGGGAAAAAAACTAAACAAAACACCCTGTAGTTAAGGTGAGATATCGCCTCATTATCAACACAAGGGCAAAGTCTTCTCAGCGACGTGGAAATCCCTCTCTGTGTACAGCTTTTTGACACGGATGTTGCACAATCGCATTTGTTCTTTGTTAAACCTGTGACATAACTGGATAGCAAATATTGTCAGAGGTAATAATAGTCACTCTTTGTTTAGAAAGACATTTTTAAAATCATTATTCAACATCTGGCTGACTTCATTATTGCATAAAACCGGCCGACTCACCTGCAGCAGCTCATCCCGGGAGATTTTGTCATCTCTGTCCAGGTCATACAGACGGAAAGCAACTGTAAAAATAAAATATATACACATGTATAAGTCACAGCAGACGCAGTAAGATCACTTCATGATACTGGTCACCAGCTCCACCCGGACACACCCGCGTGACTGAGCTCTACACTCACAGAGCAGCTTGTTTGTCCTGCTGTTGAGCGGCTCGCTGGCGGCGGCGTTCTTGTTCTTCTCGTTGTCCTCGATCGGTCTGAAGTGAGCCAGGGTCCGCATGAAGCCCCTGAAGTTCACCTGGTCCTCTCTAACAAACACAAACAGAGAATATTATGAATTTACAGCACGTCATACTAAGAAGAAAAAAGATTTAGTACAATCCTCTGCTTAAAGACACAAAAGAAACTATCACTGATTCTTTGTGCTGGCTCAGGTTACCTTTATAATCAACTGGTTGTAACCTAACACCATTGTGCAGAGTAAAAAACTCCATTCTTAAGAGCCAAAACCAGAGCGACAAGGTCTAAAACCATTAAAAGCCATGGCTAAAATTAAGACGCCTACACATCTGACTTTTTGGGATTTTAATGATACATCCCAGAACATCTGGTTTTCAACTCTCAGACTGATAAAACAAGCAAACAACTGCCCGACATATGGAAAAGAACATGTGGCGGTCAAAAGCCGTGCAGAAAGGCCGAGCCTCTCTCAACTCAGCAGTCGAGTAGCCACAAGTGAAAAAGCCCCGGTGGCCTTGTTCAGCTTTTGTGGTGGTGGTTGTGACTCAAAAAAACAAGATTTCAAGCAGACAAACAACACGAGTAACGTCTCACCCCTCAGGAAAGAACGCGTTGATGATTCTGTCTCCCAGAGGATTGATGGCCAGCTCCGGGATCCTCTGGAAGTCTTCTCGACTGCAGACGGGAGGAGAGATGATCAAGATTTAAATGAATGAAATCAATTTTTAACCACAGATTAAAATGATATGACACATTACAAAGGACACGCAGACACGTCGTCATCTCTCTTTAACAGCAGACAGAAATATTCGACTGGGAAAATATTCAAAACAAATTGAATTTGTGAATTTGTCAGTGAGACGAGGAATCGGTCAAGTCGAGCTACGTGCAAAAAAAAAAAATCTCTTCTGTTGTGGCAACAGATGAACGATAAGAAGAAAGTCACCTCTGCTGTGACTGAAAGCAAAGAAGCGAGAACTTGTTGTGTGTAAACACGACGCGTGGGACGTTTCCTTTAAATGATTTTACCCTTGACGGATCACTGATCTCTGGGTGAAACCTCACTGCTAAAAAAAAAAAAATCAGACGGATGTTTTAATGATTACTTATTTCTTCACCTATTACCCGTTTATGGGAGAAGTTAATCACAAACCACAGAAATGTCACAATGAGGTCTCTGCACTAAATCAACACTGCTGCCAATTACGTTACGCTCCGCTCATACAAACCGTCTAGTTGTACCCTCGCCTCTCGCAAAGCGAGGTTACTCTAAACTCTTCTCTGTGGTCGTCCCCAAATGGTGGAATGACTTACCAACGGCTACTAGAACAGCAACATCCCTTTCTACCTTTAAAAAACTTGTAAAAACCTTTCTGTTTCCAGAATGCTTCCCTGCCTAACAAAACTAACAACTACTCTGTGCTCCTTTACACCTTTCTCAGCTTATGTCCTCCTCTGTAAGTCACTTTGGATAAAAGCGTCTGCTAAATGCAGTGTAATGTAATATATTTTATTTACTATTGCTCCTTTGATATTTTATTATGTATAGTTGGCTTTATATTTTTATTCTTATGTTGTCTGTCTGTCTATCTGATAATAGGACGTCCCTGTTTCTGTTCCTTTAGTGTTTATATGAAGGAACGTCACGTCTGTACCTGCAGAGCAGACAAGATGAACCATGATTCATGCGTCTCTTACCTCAGGGTGCCGTTTTCACCTTTATCCAGGCTGGTGAAGCGGCTGTACAGGCGTGTGATCTGACTGTGGGAGACTGTGGACACAGATTCAAACCACAACAACAACAACAACAATGAGCAAGAGACAACAAGAGAAAACTACATTTCATCCAAACACTGGAGCTCAGAAATCTTTAATATTAACTGTCAGCATCTGTCACACAGCCTGTAGCAATGTGAGTGATCTAACAAACAGCATCAGTGTAACTTCCCTTTGTCAGTTTAATGAAGGAACAGCTGATGTCTCAGGATTAATGAGTCTGAACTTACAGCCAGTCTCCTTCTTGATCTCCTCGATCTCCTCTTCTCGGAGTAACGTGGACGCCCTGGACCCCATGGTGACCGCGACAAGCACACAGAAACACACAAAAACAGCTGTGTGTGTGTGTGTGTGTGTGTGTGTGTGTGTGCTACAGTTAGCCCGGAGAGCTAACGGAGCGAGCTAACAGCCCTCGGTGCTAACGGAGCCGTTACCGGTTAAAGTTTGACCCGGTCCGTGTCCTGTCCTCCGGTAGGGTTAGTTTGGCGGATAGTCGGTTTGTCTGTTAGTGAAGGTTACCGTGCCGTGCCGTGCCGTGTTTGCACGCCTCTAACACGGGTTTCGGTCAGGCTAGCTTCCTGTTTTATGCGGTGGGAGGTGTTACGCGGAGCCGCGCCTCCTCCTCCGGGAGGCTCCCTCTGCGCTGAAGGAGCCCGCTGCCTGATTAAAAATACAAGCCAACGCCTCGTTAATAACTTATTTATCATTTTAAAACCCACTTATCTAATATGTTCAACAAACAAAGACAATGTACATTAAAAAAATACAGTTCGAAATTCGCCTCAGTATGCTGAAAAAAATCTACCGCCCCAGTGGGGGGGGACAATCCTGCTGGGTAACCATCTTATCCATAACAGCGTTCAGATTTTTAGCTTAAAGGTCCAGTGTGTAAGATTTAGGAGTATCTGTTGGCAGGAATGATAATTAATTACTAATAATTAGTGTTTTTTTTTGTTCATTAGTGTATAATCATCTCATCGCTTTATCACTTCAAGACTTGATTACTGTAATGCCTTCTTATAATAATAATAATAATACATTTTATTTCATAGGCGCCTTTCTGTCACCTTATAATAAATGAGAGCAAACAACAGAAACAAACAAAAAGAACCATAAAAGTATCAAATTACAGGAATACAACATTAAAAACAGGTTAAAATAGAAGAATGCAATTGAATCAGATGGAAAAGGCGATTTTAGGTGATGTTCCTAATGACTGTCTGCTCTTCCTAAAAAAAACACTAGGCCATTTACAATTGATACAGAACTCTACTGACCAAGACCAGACAGAGGGCACACATATAACCCCCATTTTAAAAGCCCTGCACTGGTTACCCGTTAGTGTTAGTAGAGATTTTAAGATTCTCTTACTGGTTTTTAAATGGCACCGACCTTCCTTTGTGACATGCTACAGAAGTATGAACCAAGCAGGTCTCTCAGATCCTCGGCATCTGGACTAGTTGTCCCCAAAACCTTCACAAAGAAGTTTGGTGAGGCTGTTTTTCTGTCTCTGGAACAGCCTGCATATGGATCTGAGGGACTGCACCTCTGTAGACTTCTTTAAAAAACAACTTAAGACTTTAGCCTGGCTTTTACCTTATCAGGTGCCATTCACTGCTGAGTTTTTAAATCCTGATCCTGCCTGTTACTTTTATCTCTGGTGTTTATTCACTCTACTTTTACTGTGACTGTTCTTAAATGATGCTTTGTAGCCTATAGCTCTTAATTTACTTCTTACTTGTTTTGTTGTTGTAGTTTTTATGCTTTTTACTTTTCCTCTAATCTCTAGTTTTTCATGCAACTGTTCTGTTGCCTTAAGAACTGTTGTTGTTCTTCTGTTTTAACTCTGCTCTGTGAAGCACTTTGGACTACAATTCTGTATGAAAGCTGCTATAGAAATAAATAAAGTTGAAGTTGAAAGTTAAAATGAGCCGTCTATATCTACAGTGAGAGCGGGTCCTCTTGTCTAGATATGACCTTTTGCTTTTTTATGTGAACTTTACAGACAGAGTTTTTAACTACATGCTTGGAAGGAGTATTCAGTTGGTTGCAACCTGCAACTTCACCACTAGGTGCCACTAAATCCTACACACTGGGCCTTTAAATGCTTCAGCGAATTTAATTTAAATATCAAACAATGAATCCTCGCGTTTGATAATAAATAATAAGGCTGTTGAAATTTAAAAAAAAATAGTAATATATTCTTCTCCTTTTTTTCTCCAGAATATTTTGGGTATATTGCTGGGGGTTTTTTCCACAAAAAAAGGTTAAAATCCCTCATTAAAAATAATTTACACAACAATAAACATATATACATACATATACACTACATACTTAATGTATGATGTATTTCTTTTCACAGTTTAGTTTACTATCACAAATAAATGTCATTTACAGAATTTTTTTAATTGTATATGAGCATTGTTTCTTGTTGCATGTAGTATTTTATTATATATATACACCTATTTTCACCGACCTGCTTGTATATAACAGATTTACGTTTTAACTATCTCTGTTCTGCACGTACATCAATCTGCACATCTGAAGTTCAAACACAAGTAAAGTAACTGAGCAAAACACACGTTTGTGTTGATGTACATGAATGTACACATCATCAAGTCAGAAGCCAAACATCAAATAATAAAAATCCATATCTAATAATAAAAAGTTAAATATCTCTACACATTGTAGGTAATTAAAAGGAAACCATACTACTACTACTACTACTAATAATAATAAATACATAGAAAACATAAAGATGTATGTCAAAACGTGGCCACTAGATGTCGTAATCATTCATCATTCAGTGCAGTATTTGTTATTTGATGTGTGTGATGTGTCAGACCATGATGTGCAGAGCTGGTGATGTCTTTAGTTTTAGAAATGAGTCATGAATAATCTTTCAAATTAAGTTAAACAATGATTAGAACCACCCAAACCCACAAACGTGAACCTCATACTGCTGCTAGACTGGAGGAAAAGTCAGAGGGTGATCGAAGTCATCAGGATTTATTGTCTGCACTAAATTTTAAACCATCTCATCTGTCATTAAAAATGTGTGGCAAAATGTATCTTTTTTTTATGTAATGAAGACATCATACTGTAGGAGGAGGAAGAAGACATTTTTAATGTTGGGAAGTTTAAAGATATTAAAAAATCATTCTCAGACACGCTCACACTGAGCCCGAAGTCCTCATAAAGCTGACAGCGGTTTGTGGTGAAAGAAAGGATGTAACTGTCTGTCAGCTGAAGGAGTTCACACTTAAAGGTTTGTGATTACAGGAAAACAGATCTCTGAAATATTACAGAAATAATGATATTTAAGGAAGGATAAAAACACCCACAAACACGACAGAAATCAGGGCATTGGTTTGAATCTTTAAGATTTATTTCGAGATCAGCGTATGACATCAAGGTCTTCTGAGGTTTACCGGTATGACCTTTACATGTCAAACATTCATCATGCAGGATCGTCCATACCACGAATGGGAAAACATGAATTCCATGTCTTTACATTTGTCTCATCACATCAACCTAAAAACAATCAACAGCCGTAAAATATCACCCACAAATTCTTCACAGCAATAGTGCAACTCATCATAAAAAACGTTTAAAAATTCTCAGTAAAATCAAAAAACAACAAAGTGTTAGTGTGTTGATAAAACAATGTTAACTCCACGTCAGATTGATTCCAAAGCAGTGCAAAGAGAGGCTCTGTCCTCGTCCACGCCGGGAGGGGGACAGTCTGATGCGAGGCGTTCAGGGACCTGCAGGAACTCTGTTACTGGCTGAAATGACACACTGAGTCCATGGAGAGCTGGATGCTGCAGAGCCAAACAACAAAACACAGAAAGTCACTCAAATAACAAATAATTTTATCAGTACTACTGTATAAAGTGTCAGTAAACAGTGAATTAATACATTATTATTACTAGTATCTGCATATTATATTCAATTCATACCATATTCTGTAAATGAAGCCTCTTTAATACGAGGAGCAGTGTTACCTTACCCTAAAATTGTTGGCTAAAATAACAAATATAATAAATATAATGCCACTTGGACTTCATGACTAGGGTTGCAAAGGGGTGGAAAATTTCCAGGAGCTGGGAACGCCATGGTAATTAATGAGAATTTATGGAAATTGGGGGTAATTTAGTATTTAAGATACTTGGTAAGTCAGACTCATGTATGAGTAAATTTTCATGTGCTGTTTAATACCACACATCAAATGTAAGTGTACTTGACTTTATGTTTGAAATGGACTCGACAGGCCTGCAGTGAGCAGCGTGCCATGTGCATGTGATTAAGGAATAGCAAATATTCAGGTGTACGTGCATGAAATCTGGTTGTTTTAGTCGAGATTATGCTAAAATATATTTCCTACAACTATATTTAAGTTTCCTGTTAACAAGCTCCAACCTTCAATTTTGTAAATTCCCAGTTTTTTCCCGTTCCTTTGAAAATCCCCAGAATTTTGCAATGTTAGTCCATCTCTCAATACGTTGATTCCTAATCATTCCTCCCGAAGATGTAAATCTTAAATAATAAAAAATAAATAAATAAATAAAATATAGCATCAAATGTTTCTAAAACAAAAACATGCTTGTTGGGGATTATTTCTCACAGCAGGACGTGACATGTTGGATGGACTCCTCAGTTTCCTTTATTAAATAAAGGAACATGTCAGTTGGTAGTGTGTGTTTTTTTTTAAAAATAACGGAGCTCCGTTTAAACAGAAATAGAAAGATTAAAAAAGGAAACGTGGTTTATTAAAAAGGAGGAAGTAGATGGTACCTTCCAGCAGAGTACCCTCTCTCACACAGGTTCACCAGAGCGTACAGATGTCTCAGGGCGTATTCGTACTGAAAGACAAAATGTCACATGTCAGAAACGTCCCACACAGTCCGTGAGATGAACGTGTTCACGACCGCATTCTGTTTCCCCCGGTGTTAAATCTGTGACGCTCAAATGTCAGTTCCAGAAAAAAAAAGGGGAAATTTCCCTGAAAGAAACTGCACAGCTTCATGAAAGCACCTTTGAAAACACATCAAACCTTTGTGTGTTTGTCTTTAAAAAAATTCAACTGAACCAGGTGATTTACACATCTGTGCAGCTCACAGTCTGAAGGAATCATTTAAAAAGTTGCCTGAGGCGTGATGTGTTACGGTTTAACTCGAGTAGTGTCATTAAGTCAAGATGTACGAATTCAGGCTTAATCTGCAACCCTTGCTGTTGAGACAGTCCCTCTGATTATTCAGTAAGCCGATTTAATATCTGCTGATGAATGATGTGAACCAGATCTGGAGCTTCCCCTTTTAAAGCAGAACCAGGCACATGAGATGACACAATATTTAACCATATGCTACAGATGAATCCGGTCAGAACTGGTGACTCAGCCTCTGACTGTGGACAGGGCGTCCCCGGTGAGTGGGGGTGCTTCATCTGTGCGGCTCTACCTCGGGTTTGTGCCAGTTGAAGCAGTTGTGTTTGTAGTGCTTGACTGCAGCCTGGTAGCACTTGTGCTGGGACAGCTCGGCTCTGTCGTTGAGGATCTCGTCGGCCTTGAACTTATTGCCGGTCACCCTCTCGACCACTTGGCGCATAGTGTCAGCCAGCATCTCCCTGACCTGAACACACACACACACACACAGAAATCTGTAACATGAGAGCTGTCATGGTCTACTGCGATGGTCAAAACACCAGAGGGCCTCGTCGGTCTTTACCTTCAAGTGTGCGTTGATCTCCATCAGCATCCCTCTTGCAACTCTGATGTCATTGGAGGCCATCATCTTCCTCTTGAGGATGGCCAGAGGAACATCTGGGCTTGGGGTCAGATCCAGATTTGCGATTGGCTGCAGGGTCATCGGAGGAGCAGGTTCGAAGTTCGCCTTGGAGTTACCCTGGAACGCCATCACCTTCATGTGGGCCAACGTCTGTGAAGAAAGGAAGGACAGGACACAAACAGTTCAGTCACGCAGACCTCGAATAAAGCTCGACTCGACCCAAACTCAACAGATACACTACGATCAATCTTTCAGTCTCACCTTGTTTCCAAACTGCTGGACGTGGCTGGTGTTTGTGTGGCTCTTCACGATCTTGAACTGCTTCAGCAAAGTTTCTTTTCTCAGGTCCTCCTGAAGAACACCAGCACATCACAGTTAACTAAGTGTTTCCAAAACAAACCCCATGAATCACAGATTAAACTGTATCCAGCAGTTATTTGTCTTATTTTCTGTTCATCAAGTTTCTGTTTTCGGGGTTTGCTCACAGGTGTTACTACTGCTGATGCAAACTACCCACATCTCATTCTGCTGGGGAAAAACAAACCAGCTGCGGCTGCTGCTGCTGGAGACGTGCACCACTTCCTTTTCCTGTCCCCGGCCTTTTTGATAGCAGGTGTTTGGGAGAGCGAAAAAAACTTTAATGAAGTATGTAGTCACTGCTGTACTGTTAATTATCAGCCGGCGACAGAGTGTGTGCGCACACACACACCTGGCCAATAAAGTGATTCTGATTTGCATGCAATAGAGAAGCAGCTGAACCGTTTAAATTCAAATTTAGTTTTATATTTAAAAAGGAACTGAAGGTCGGGGCTCAGACATTTGACGATTAAGAGCTGAAAGCAGACGAGATGTCAGTGTCAAACTTACTGCACTCATAAAAGTTCTGATCTTTAAGATTTACATGAAATAAACGATTCTGTCATCTACATTTTAAAACATGTTTGTCTATTCGATAATTACGCCATCTCTCGTGCATGTAATCCATTACTACTGACTGAACTCTTATCTCAGCAGTACAAGTGACCACTAAGATAAACCCTTCATCTTCTGGAGAAACACAGGGTGGCTTTTATTGTGAAGTCGTCACAGGAAATGCATTGTCGCTCTGAAATCTTACAGATTAAAATTTATTGTAATAATTAATGTAAAATATGACAAAGACCCACCACGTCAGAGTCCTCCATCCAGTTCACGCTGTACCAGTCTCCCAGGTACGTGTCCCTCTTCTCGTCATAGTAGCAGGCGTAGGAGGACTCGTGAGCGTTAGCTGCCGTGGTGGCATACACTGAAAAACACACAGACAGTCTCAGGTCATGCTGTGTAATAGTTACATACAGTGAAGTCACTCAGGGGTTAGAGAGTGAATATGTTTCAGGATGCTTTACATCTGGACTTCATATCTCATCGTGATTCAGAGCGCAGAGGGAAGTGTGTGAAAACTCGATTTCACACAATAAAAGCAGAACCTTGATCCACACATCCCGTAATGTTCGTCACATGAGGACGAGCACATGACACGATGACTCGGCTCATAGATTATCACACGACAGAATGCTGAGCGGGGCAGTTTGACTGAAAGTCCACAAACTGCAGCGCTGGCCTGAGTCAGGACAGACGGACAGAAATGTTTTATCACATGAGCTTATGGAAAGTTAAAAAGGATCACGAGGAAAAAGTCAAGTTCACGTTGTCGAGGCTGTCGGTATCGATATCTTGGCACTGATCCGTTTAGTTTCTTTATCTCACTTTTACTGAAAGTGATTAAGTTCGACTCACCGTCAATGTCAGCGGGCAGGTCGGTCATCATTGATCCGGACTCACATGCCTCGATGTAAAACACCATCTGTGGACGTCAGTGTTGTTTTATGATTCGTCATCAGCTGATTAGATTTGATCACTGACCTACTGACACAGTGTATGCACACTCATACACAGCGGCGTGTCGCTGCGTACCTTTTTGTATTTCTTGTTGTCGTGCATGTATTTGATGGTGTCTTGGAGGTCTTGAACGCTGAGCTGCAGAGAAAGAAACACTCTGAGGTGACTCAGCGTGGACAGTTTGTGTAGATACAAAAGTTATTGTGAATAATAAACCTATAGTTTTACATGGTGTCTCTTTAGTCAGTAACAGGGCTGACTGACAAACTACATTTGATTTGCTTCAATATTTTTGTGATGCAAACCCTGAAAGCTGCCGTCAAATGTCTGATCTTCTTTATTTGTTCTTTAAATCAGATATCTTCGTAAATCAGACCATTTTATTCACATAAATAAATAAACCAACTTATTTTTTGGGGGGGTGGAAATCTGATGGATCTGTGCAGAACATAACAGCTGCAATATATATTGAATATGTTGTAGACCAGAAAATGAAGGTGGACACAGATTCTGGTGTATTATAAACTATTTCTTAAAATGCAAAACCTCTGATGAGACGTTAAACCATGTCAGGTTTTATTGTTCTGGCCTGTGTGTGTGTTTGGTGCAGTACGCATGAATAAGAACAGGAAGTAGAAAATGCTTACATCATCATTAGGAAAGGCCAGAATACCGGGCGCTCCGTGATCAGTGAAATACACAAACACATGATCGTTGGGCCCGCTGCCAAGACAAAGAGAGACAAAGTTAGAAAAATATCTGGATGAACCAGATTCTGTCGTGTCCTGTTCGCTCTCTTCTCGCTCACCTCTTCAACACTTTCCCAGAGCCGCCTTTGATGTTTGACGAGTCGCCCTTCAGCACCGCCAGGAAGTTCTGTGGGGTCACGTCCTGCAGAGAAATAACGGTTTGTTTGGGGGTCCAACATTCATTAAAGAGTTTTCATTTGGTACTCTCGTACAAACGTTTGCACTCACATCCCCGGTGTAGTCTTTAGGAACTCCCTTGTACACGTCGGTGCCGTTGGGCCTGTTGATCACTATCCCCGGCGTTGGGTTTCTGGGAACAAAAAAAATATCATTCAGGTTTGTAGAAGGAAGTGAGAACGGCTGACAAAACACTCTGGCACGATGACACAGATAATTAACTATCAGGTGACGGCTCGGAGCACATCAGGTTTTTCCTCTTTCACCGCTGAATTACAAACAACAGAGGCTGTGATTGTTTGAGTTTTAGAAGTCAGACAGTTTCCAGATTAACTCAGAAGATAAATCAGTAGATTCATCAATAATGAAATTAACTTTAAACAGACAAAACTTTATGTTGCATTCAATTGTTGAAAGTGAAAACTCGAAGCAGCTTCTGCTATCAGCGTCTGTTCGTCATTGATTTGTCAGGGTGGCTAATCATGCGAGTTTCCACCGGCCTCTTCGTCTCGTCAGTCATTAACCAAAAACAAAAAACTACACGTTGAATCATGTCGGGCCGTACGAGACGATAACGGGCACAGACATAAAACAATGTTGCATAACTTCTGTAGGAAAGCTGACCTACATTATGCTGAGGTGGAAACATCAGATAAAGCGTCCGGACAATGAATAATAGAAGAAGGGAACCTGCAGGGGAAAGCTAATGTTGACTACAGTGCTGGAACGATCCCTAGATTAAGAATAATGAGTTGATGGACAGCAAACTTAGCAACTCTGATAAAAGTTAGTCATTAAATTAAGTCATGCTAAACCGTGCAATATGAAGATTTGCTGCTTTTCTGTGTTTTAGATCATCGTAAAGTGTTATTGTGTCAAGACCACCTCAACCGAGAGACCGGAGTGTATCGATACCGAGACAAGACCAAGACTTTGAGGGGTCGAGACCAAGACCAGACAACATACAGTCAACTCTTTGTTTGAGGCCTCGCAGCGTATTTCAGGATTTACAGACTGCTGTGTGTTTTCTTTAACTCTCTCTGGTCCTGAAATGAGATCCTGGGTCCTCTTTGTCTGATACTGAGACAAAAAAATTGTCTTGAGACAGATCTTGAGTGCTACAACGCTGCCTGAAGATGTCACCTTGGCCTCTGATAAGACTTTTCCACTACTGAGTAATCAAGAATGTAATAAACAGATTGATAGATGATGAATATTGTTAATTACTTAGAGATATTTAGCACACAGAGCTTACATAGTTTCCCCTCTCACCTCTAAGTCTACTAAAGTCTTGGTGTACGCAGGTTTTTAATAGTACAGGAGAGGTTTTGGGGCTCAGGTGGTCGAGCAGGTTGTCCGGGAGCGAAGTGAAGAACGGAGAGTGAACTAACTGACATCGTTATTGTCACACACTGCTGTGTCCTCGCAGAGATCCTAACTCAGACTGAAACTCATGGATCTGCTTACTCTGCTGCTCTTCTGTGCGCTCAGTAATAAACCTCCCAGTCAAAGTCCTGAAGCTGCACTAAAATGAGTTCCTTGTGACTTGGTCTCAGCAGGTCTCTTTAACAGCTTGTTAACGCTGCCGTCCGCTCCGACATGCCACGCTGACATGACAAATGCCAACATGCCTGTGTGATTCTTCTGTGGTTTACGAACAGGGCTGCAGATTATCGTTGTATTATCAATTAACCTGCTGATTTCTTTCTGCATTAATCATTTGGTCACTGAAAGTCGAGAAAAGATCCCATCAGCGTTTCCTGCACAGTCATGAAAGGACTGAGTGTTTCTGTAGTCACAGAGTCAGACATCTTCTCTCTAGAGTCTTAAACTTTCACCTATATTAATAATTTAGGTTTATAAACTTATTATTTATGGATCAGGACCTCGAGCAGCTCGTGAAAAATAAGGTGTATCAGATTTAAAAGGCTACAGCTATTGGATCAGTGTGTCACATACATATTTAATCAACATTTAAAGTATCAGATCAGACTCGACATCGATTCTCAATACTTAGAAAGACGTAGTAGGACTCTGGTTGGGATCAGAACCAAGAAAGAAATGTGATCAGAACGGCTCAAACATGACTAAAACAACTCTCAAAATAGATTTCCTGTCGATTATCTAGCTGATTAAATAACTGCAGGGGATATGTTCAAATACACAGACATAATTTCCACAGAGTGATTTGGCCCTCATCATTCTCATTTCCATCAACTTTAGTGCTTCATTTTAGGGCAGCGAGAACGCAGGTTTTTCCATTCATCTGAGTGGGAGTAGTCTGTTTTGCCCGCAGCGGTCTGGGTTACCGAGGTGTCAGCCAAAAAACAAAACAAAACAAAAAAGATGCAGCCGCCAATCAGACGCTCAAACCTCAAAGTCAGCCTGATCTGAACTCTGACACTCGACCTGTTGTGTTCTTTGTTTACTTCATGTAGCGGCTTCGAAATCTGATTCACAATTTACGCAGCAAAACAGCGACACCAAGAAGTTTGATGTGGTTTGTGTCCGATGGTTTGAGAGAGAGAGAGTGGTTGAGGGACATAGACAGTGAATGAGAGTGTCTGAATGCAGAACCTCAAAACACACACGGCGGTGTGGAACACTTAAATGTTTGAAACATCCTAAAATCTACGTACGCTGCACATTTATTTCTTATAGTAGAAGCATGGAGGTCAACAACTAAGAGAACTAAAGTGTGACGGGGTTGTTTCTAAATAATTCAGGAGAAGAAAGAAGAAGAAGTCTCACAATAGTATCAGTATCACGATGACCTGCAAGGAAACAAAAATGTGAACTCACGCCTCGTTCTGTGCCAAGTCATCGTACATCATGACCACGATCTGCTCGTCCGGGATGCCGTTTTTGTGGACGATCTGGTAGGCATGGCAAGCGTCGGCCTGGGAGAGAGAGAAGGAGCAGAGAGAGAGAGGAAGGAGGTCAGGTGGCTTCAACCAAGAAGCTGAAATTATTCTGTTTGCTATTAAAAAGCAGAATTCTCAGTAAGGAGGTCAGGTTCCTCTCTGTGACAGTATGTGGGGTTATACCTAAAGTAAAGTCAATACCCAGAAACATGTTTCAGTTCCTTTTGAATATTCTTCCAGTAATCTAAAATCTATGTGTAAAGTCCCTCAACACATCTCAGAAGTATTACTGTAGCTCCACTGGCTCCCGCATCAACTACAAAATCCTTCTGCTCACGTTCAAAGCCATTCATAACCTCGCACCACCACATCTCCTGGATCTTCCCCTCGCTCCCTCAAATCTTCCTCCTCCATCCACCTGACTGTCTTCCGTCTCACCACCATGAAGACCAGAGCTTTCAGCTGCTCTGCTCCACAGCTCTGGACCTCTTTACCCCGCATCATAAGGGACATCACTCTCACAATTCAAGTCTGCACCTGTTTAAAATTAAATTTTTTCCATCTGATTCAATTGCATTGTCCTATTTTAACCTTATTTATTATATTTTAACCTGTTTTTAATGTTGTATTCTTGTAATTTGACACTTTTATGGTTCTTTTTGTTTGTTTCTGTTATTTGCTGCCCACTCTCATTTATTGTACGGTGACAGAAAGGCGCCTATGAAATAAAACGTATTATTATTTGAGGTGTTAGACGGAGTTGTTTAAAGTCTGAATGTTTCTTCCCATTGTTCACCTGTTATTATAACATTTGCTCCTTGACGTCCAAATTGTTATTGTTGGACTCCTGTCGTAGCACCTCTCTCCCTCTGTAAATGCCATGAATAATTCTTCTAGTCCTTCTTACAGAGACCAGAACTCAGAATCTTTTTTCCGGAAGGGGAGGCTTGACTGCCTTTTTATTTTTACTTTGTTTCATTCTGTTTTTTCATACACGCTATTCACTTGCCTGTCTCCTATCATCTTGCTCCCTCTGGAACTCTCTCCCCAAACACATCCGTGACTGTACTGACCTGCCCACCTTCAAAACTCTGACAAAAACACACCTTTTTAAAATTGCTTTTAATGTTTAATGTCTAATGTGTTTTTAGTGCACTATCTTATATTGTTTTGATGATTTAATGTTCTTCTCTGTAAAGTGTCTTTGAGTACCCTGAAAAGCACTTTTAAAATAAAATGTGTGTGTGTGTGTATATATATATGCATATGCATATGAATATGAATGTGTGTGTGTGTGTGTGTGTATGTGTGTATATATATATATATATAGATATAGAGATATAGAGATATAGAGATATAGATAGATACACACACATATACACACACACACACACACATACATACATACATACACACACACACGTAAAGATACATATTGCAGTGCTCTCTGTTAGTTTGGGGTGGGATTTTTTCTTTTTTGTTGTTTGTTTGTTTTGTATGTTTTGTTTTTCCAATGTTTGTACTCATAAAACTGGAAAAAAAACAACAATAATAATTCTTATAGTTTTGGCTTTCACAGATATTCTCTTATAATGTCTCAGCTGTAAAATCATGTGCTGTTAGAGGGGGAAGTGTTTTATCTGAGGGTAAACATGGTGTTATCAGAAGTCAGTGCAGGTTATGAAGGAGAACATGAGTCATGCAGACTGTGCAGGTAGCTTCCTGCTCAGGTAGCTCCCTGCTCGCTCACCTGGTGCCTGTAGTTGTACCAGCCATTGGACCCGGCCACGATCACCACCCAGTTCTTCCCATCAGCTGGAGGCTGGGAGGGAAACGCGAGACCGAGGCCGAGCAGGGCGAAGAAGACTGACAGAGACATGTCCTCTCCTTCTGCGGGGACGGACAGAGAGGACAGACTTTAAAAATAAAGTAAATAAAAACACAAACTGGCCACCTGACCCGCTGCTGCGAGTCACATGACGGCTGGCATCGTCTAACGGAGCCGAACAAAGCGTAAGATTTATGACGTAACAACAGAGAGAGCGACGATTAAAGTGATTTAAATAAAACTAATTTAAAAAATGTGTGTGTTTGTGTGTGTGTTACCTTTTCTGTGTGTGTGTGGAGGACCCGAGCCGAGCAGCAGCTACACGAACATGTTCGGCAGGACTCGGACCGACGTTTATATGTGACGTCGGGAAAAACGTCCGTTAGGAATTCTGCCGCCGCAGCCAATCAGAGCGCACGCTGGGACGTTTTTTTTTTTTACGTAACGTCAGGGGAAAAAGGAATTCTGCCGCCGCAGCCAATCAGAGCGCTCAGAGGGGGCGCGGTGGGCGGGGCTTTGACTGTAAACAAGTCATGTGGTTTGATGTGCAATAACAATATGAAGTCAGAAACCAGATTAACGACATAAACATCTTTAAACACAAACATCAAGCCTTTGTTTATTAAATCAAAGTACTCTAATGCACTGGTTCCTAAAGGATGATTTTCAGAAATCAAATACAACTGAAAAACTTTCAGAAATAGCAGATTTTAACCATAATTGTAACAAAACATTAGAAAAAGTAGCTACATTGAAAAAGGTGCAGTGTGTAAGGTTTCATTTCATTTATTTAATGGGACCATGTACGGTATTAAACATAAACATAATGATTACATTTGATGTACTGCACCAGAGTTATCCTAAAGCTACTTTTCATCTGCAGACACAATTAAAACATATTACAGCACAATGACAAACAGTACAAAGCAAAAAAACACACAATGCAAAGTTACACACAATAGCACATAACACACACCCACAGTGTCAGTGGGTATAATATATAATATATAGCTATGTTTTCATGCATGTATGATCACCTGAAAATAAAGAATATTTTTTGTTTTCGTTACTTAAAAATCATCCTTTCATATCTACAGTGGGAGCGGCTCCTCTGTGTCACACTGTGTTCCTACAGACAAACTACACAGTGACTCTACACAGGGTCCTTGAAATGTTGTTTCTCCTCTACACTCAGAAGGAGAGGGTGATGTGAGGAGATTGCAATGCAGCAATTAGTCCACTACATGCTAAACTCTACACACTGGACCTTTAAAATAATTCCTCGTCCCTTCCCTGACTTCTAACGACATTTGCAGCAAAGAAAAATTAAAAGGCTTTTATTTTAAACGTAACTAGTTTTTATGTTTTGTTATGTAATGTAGTCAGTACATTTAAAAGGCAAATATTGCAGTTTCAGGTTTGTCATGTGCAGTTTAACACGGGGTCAACACGAGAGAGGAACTGGCCAGCTCAGCATTTAGCACCGATTGTGTAACAGCACATTACATTAAGGAAAAATATAACTAAATAAGTCAAATACAATAAATATTCTAGGTAAAAAGAACAACACATAATATATAAAGTACTGTTTTATTGTTTAATTCTATTCTAATTTAAAGGCCCCATATTCTAGAAAGTTAGATTTTCATTTCCGTTTTATTATAAAGTGATAAATACATGATGAATATGACATGATGATGACACTCTGACACTCAGCGCTAACTTCCCTCTGAGTGCTTCCTCACACTGACCAGGTACTGCTGATGGATGGTTAGCCGTCATTGTGAGCAGTGTATAGTAATAAGTCGACTTGTGAACAGCATGAGACGTCTAGTCGAGCTGTGGTCGACAGTCAAGGATAAATGACGGTGGATGGTTACTGAGACATTAAAATGTGTCGTTGTGATATGATGAGATGATGCTTCTAATTAAATGTCCTACTTTCATGATATGTCACTGTACCATGAACATTTTACATTTTCCATAAATTTCACCCAAAAGTCAAACATCCTGAACTTTTGAAATAATGTATATATCCTGTTATATGTGAAAGTTCTGATCCAGAGAGATGGACACAGTCTGTGTTCTGTTTTTAAACAAGCTGCTGAACTCCCTGCAAGTTTGTGATGTCACAACTATGCAGTCAGCCAATCAGAAGAGAGGCTCATTGATTTTAACGAAATAAAATCCAAGACAACATTGTTAGAGCTCCAGAGAGTGAGAGCGATGTAAAACTGTATAACAATAAGAGTATGTACAGATTCTTCACATGACAACACAGCACCTTAGAATCTATTAAACTGGGCACAGTAAAGAAAAGTCATATGACCCATATGGTTCACTGTACCATAAAAATATAATCAGCAGGTTACTCATAAAAATCCCCTTCACTTCACTGCAGCTGCTCATCACAGGTTTCATTACAAACTCGTGACGCGTTTTGTGCGTTCACCAACAGCTGAGCTGAGCTCGGTGTGTGTGTGTGTGTGTGTGTGTGTGTCTGTGTGTGTGTACAGAGACAATCAGAGGAGGCGCGTTAAAGATGTCAGCAATAAATCAAACTTTTATTTCTCCATATAGAAAAAGAATTAAGTTAAATAGTGAAACAGTCCATCAAAAATTCGGCATCTTGTTTTCAACCAATGGTCCTTAATACATTAACCTTTGTCCCAAAATGAAAAAAAAAAAAGAAAAGAAAAGATGTAACAAAGTGTAAATACCATGTTCACAGTAATAAATATTGAAAACAAAATCTTTTATACATTGACATTATCATATATATATATATATATATTTGTGTAAATATATATATATATTTTGTATAGATAGATATAGATATAACCATATACAGTAAAAAGTTATTTTCAAGTTTATCAAACATAAAATAGTCAAATAAAAATGGCTGAAAACAGAATGACGATTGCATTTTTTTTTCATTCCCAAGGCATCTGTAACCATGGCCATTCAGAGTCTGTAATAAATAAAACGTGATACGATCTAAAGAGTGTAGTGCATCACTGTAAATTAAATGAAAAAAAAAAAAATTAATAGTGCAAGTTCTTTTTTTTTTTTCTTTGCGCAAAGTAATCTTGCAGAAATTTCAAAAGTGATCCGAACGGAATGACAACAATGAAACAAAAAGGGAGTTTGTCGAGCACAGCACCGTGAAGTCTCCGACTCCGCTCTGTTCTACGCCGCAACGCTCTCCGTAGTCTTGGCAGCGAAAAAAACAACAAAAAAACAACAACAACAAAAAAAAAAAAGCTTTCGTGTGTATGAAACCATGGCAGATTATTCAATACCATTATTTTGGCAAATTATTTAAAGACAATCAAAAACACAAAAGAAATAAATCTCCACACGTTCCTTTACACTCAGCTCTGTCAGAGTTACCAACAAAGGTCGATGAAATGCATAGAAATTAATTACCAGTAGCAAGAACTAACTTAACTTAAGGGTAGTTTACTGTCATGCAGCATTTCTGAGACGCGAAGCAAGGCAGATACTGTGGGTGTGTGTGTGTGTGTGTGTGTGTGGATGCGGTAAAGGATCTCTCGGATGAGTGTATGCTCTGCCTCTGCTTGCACTTTTCCCTGGCTTCCTTTCCCCCTCAGCGATAAAGGAACAGGGGAGGGGGGAGAGCTCCCGTTTCCTGTTTGTCCTGCTGAAAGCCAGGGAGGTCTGGCTTTGTCTTCACACAAGTGATTGTGTACGTGTGTGTGTGTTTTAGTGTGTGATGTGTGTGTGTGTTTTAGTGTGTGTGTGCTTGCTTGTCTCAAACCTCTGCACCCAACTCAATGACCCCAGTCTCGATAATGGGCACTAGCTTATCTTCCACCTGTACCAGCAGGATGGTCTTGTCGATATGGGAGCGATTGGCTGGGTCACGGCTACAAGGCACCCACCGGTGAATCACCTGCGGAGGGCGACAGGAGAGGCGAGCGTTTACTACAGAGCGAGCAGGTCACTGACACGAGTACAAACAAGGTAATCATTTATAGTGTAAAGAGGTCAGAGAGCTTCAGAACTTCAGAACAAATCAGAATTCCTGACTTACATGTCCTTCCATGCCCTCTAAGGGGCTCCAGTCCCTCCAGCAGGTCCGTCCTGCCCTCAGTCTCATCGTCTCGTCGGGCCACTGCAGCTCCTTCCGCTTCGATAGGTTGATGGTCTCCAGCACGTGGCAGACGTCCACGATCTGAGCGACACCGCAGAGGATAAAATTCACATCATGGCAGCACTGACGCTTAGATTAATAAGAGGCAAGACGAGATGATGCAGCAGAATGGAGTTCTGCTTTTTGTGGCAGATGATAGTTTCAGTAGAGTATTAATGTATTTACAGAGAATTAAGCAAATGATGATACGCTCTGAAATTCTAGGAATGTTTTTTAAATTACACGCATGGCGAGGCTGAGAGTCTAGTCATAAGTGTTGGAAGAAATTAAATTTTGACCTCAGCGCTGTGAAAACTTCCCTTTCATCATTTAAATCGTTGGTTCTCAAACTATGGTTCGAGTTCCACTGGTGGTACGCAGAGGAATCTCAAATAAAAACACATTATTCTATTCAAAAATAAACTGAGATCTCTGGAAAGTTCTTAAAAATAAGATTTGTTTCAACGTCATTCATGAACACAGTGATTAGTTACAAGCTTAGATGTGACAGTTAGTAAGCAAAAGGTCAAAAACACTGAAATCATGACTCTGGAAATATTATGAAGAGAAGTGTGAACCAACTTTTAGACCCAGTCGGCGTCTGTCATAACGAGGCAGAGAGCCGAATATTTTCTGAGGTGGTACATGATGTAAAGTTTGAGGGATTACACTATAATAGTTTAATGAGGTGAATATTCTTTTTACATTGTAACAGTTCTATATTGTAGAAGTTTTTGTAAATGTATTGTAAAAGATTAAAAACATTGTTTTCTGGTCTGTGAGCGAGCCAGAGATTTGAGGCTTAAAGAAGAACTCCGTAAAAAAACACTGGAGGCTCTGGCACAGTTTTCTGTTTGTTGATGCAGATTATTTCGTGACAGTGAAGCTGTGAGATTTCACTTGCTCGCTGTGCCAGCGCTCTTTTTGTTTTCCACATTTCCTTCCAGCTTTATTCGCAAACCTGCACTCTGTAGGAGATGTCGTCCCTGCGCGCGGTGGAGACGGTGGGGTTGTGTTGTTGCAGGTGGTGGTGGTGATGGTGGTGATGCTGCTGGCTGAGGGGATCGGTCACGGTGCTGCAGAGGCCGTCGTTGCCCAGGAGGCCCACCAGCGTGTGGCGTTTGCAGGGAGGGATGCTGTGGCTGGAGAGCGAGGCGGAGGGGCCGGTGGGATCCGACGTGGAGCCCAGGCGGAGCTGCAGGGAGGTGGGGAGCGTGCGCAGAGAGAGCTGGCTGGTGGAGGAGCGTCGGCAGGGCTCCAGGCCTGTGGTGGAGGTGCGCAGGGAGGAGTGGCGGCTGCTGCTGTAGCGGTAGGAGGACGACTGGCTGGCGACGGAGGCTCGGGCGGGAGAGTGGCGTACCAGACCGGACTGAACGGACTGGGAACTCTGACTGGTGCCTGGACACAAGGAGACGTAGACCATATGAAGTTAAAGGTTCACAGTGTTCACAGTGTTAGCGGTGGTCAGGTTCAGTTCAGTTCAGTTCTCACCCAGAGCGTGCGGCTGGTACGAGTGGGACGGCACCGGTCCAGAGGTGCCACCCTGCGACACTGAGCTCTGCTGAGAGTCGCCTCCCATCCCGTTCCCACTCCCACAGGACAGCCCCCCTGCATCCGAATCCTCAATGTTCCCCCCGCTGTTACAGCCAGCACCGCAGCCTTTCCGTAACCTGCACAAGAACATTTGAATATTAATAATAAAGAAGAAGAAAACATTAACAGGTCACACAGTGTGAGAATGTTTCACCACATTTATATTTTTATGAGCAACACACCTGTGCCAGGTGCTGACCACAAAGTTTCGGATGTTCCCGATGCTGATGGGGCCTCCCAGGATGTGTCCGAGCTGGGGGTGCGAGTTGCAGTAGGAGGTGGTCAGTGGAGACACGTAGATGGGATATCCGATTGGCTGATCACAGGAGGAGTTGATCATGTTGCGCAGAGCCTGCTTGGCGTTCTGAATGCTGCCGCGCTCCGGGTTTCTGTTCCTCAGGAACACCAGCTCCTGCTGCTGCCCGGCCCAGAGGCCTCGGACACACTCTTTATTCACCTGCAGCACGAGAGTCGTGTCTTAGAAACGGCATCAGTCAAGAAGTCAAACACTCATCTGAATCCCGCCTCACCTTGATGACGCGGAAGCTGAGGTATCGTCGATTGAGCATGATGATTTTGTACTCGTTGGTTCCCTCGTCGAGGACGTGGCGCAGGGCGAGGAGCGACGGGGCGTTGGAGAGCACAGCGCTCCTCCAGGCTGGGTCTCCTTCGTGGGCGATGACCAGGTTCTGCTGGTGCACGGAGATGGCCTCGAAAAGAACCGCCGGCTCGTCGTACTCGTCCGGGGACGTGAAGTGGTCCTAAAAGAACGCAACGCACGTGTTACAGATCAAATCGGACCCTGGGAATGAGGTCAAAGGCTTTTCAAAGGCTCACCTGGTGTAATTTGAGAGACATTCGGATTCCAGGCACCACGACTTTCCTGAGCAGCTCCATGTCTGCGAAGATCCACTCGTCTCGCACTGAAGAGATCCGGAAATCTCCCTTAAATAATGCATGAAGTCCATACAGGAAAGACTCCAGATTGCTGTGATGGAAAGAAGAGGTGAAGGACATTTAGTTTAGTCATGACTCATGAGACGGAAACAGGCGTATGCGTGCAGGTATGTGGTTAACTACAGACGACCGCGTGTCTGTTTGTTTGGCCTACATAAGTGAACTCTCACTCAGCCCTTAACATGTTATAAAAACTTATTATACTGAAGATGACTCAGCGACCTTGACATATGATGGGCTGCCGTTCCCAGAGCTCTCCTCCCCAGCACACACAGGCCGAAGCAGAGCAGCACCAGAGCCGAGTCTTTCTCGCTGTCCAGAGGCTGCAAACAAAGATTCGTCAAACTCAAATCCAGTCCGCTGCAACTTTCTCCTAAAAATCTTCAATGTGTATAATGTGAATGTATTATTTTTTTTCTACCTTGGCCCTTCGAGAGTTGCAGTACTGGATCCAGCCCAGGTAGACTCCACAGAAGCTGTCCCTGGAGATGCCGGCGAGTCGATGGTCGTAGTCCTCGTCTATGTTGGGGTTGAAGGTGGGATCCAGGTCGACGTAGTTTCTCTCTCCGCATCCTCGCAGGCCGTCTTTCATGGTCTCGTTAGCCAGCCACTCCTCCAGTTTTGGTGAAGCGATCACGTAGTAGATGATGCCCTGAGATCAGGAAGGGATGAAACATTTACATTGGATCCAAAATGACTTACAAAAGAAGGGAAACAAACAAGGTCCAGTTGTAGAGAGGAATAGTAATCAGACCCAGAGAGGCGGCGGAAGCAGCAAAGCGAGATCACATTTAAATAATACACGGTTCATCTTTTCAGCAGTCCCAGCTACATCACACTCACCTTGACATAGTAGGTGGTCAGGATGCGTCGCAGATCGAACACCTGCAGCATGGAGGCGGCGCTGTTATCGGTGATGCTGTAGCCCTCGAGCACGTATTTAGTGACCAGAACCTCCCAGGCGAGCCAGCGCTGTCCGAAGGCGGCATTAAAGGACAGGATGTGAGGGAGGTGACCCGGCTCGCAGCAACAGCAGCCCTCGTCCTCCTCCACCCCCTCGGTGATGGCCTCCACTTCTCTCTGCTGGCAGTAAGTTCCTGCGATGGGAAACGGACAGATTCATATAGACGATACAGAAGGCAGGTTATTTTTATCAGCTGTATCGCAGCTATGGAAGATAAAGCTGAAGCCATGAAGTCATGCGGCTGGAATGCTCATATCACACATGAAACTGTGCGCCTGGTTAATAATCCTCAACAAAACAAACAGGTAGTTTTAATACAGGCGTACAAATATGATTTGGACATCACTGAAAAGAACAGAACATTGATTTTAAAGTATGTTTTGAGATCTTACCTAAAACTTCTCAGATACCTGGCAACATTTATCATCATATTCGTAACGTTCCACCTTCATGTCTGATTGCCACACATTTATTTATCAGCTACAGAGACATTCAGCACACTCACCTCTGAACTCCAGCCCTCGGAGCTGAAAGGTGACCAGGCCGTTGCCGATCTCGATGAGATGCACCAGAGCGTTTAGGTAGTCTGAGGCCAGGATGAAGCAGTCCCCGGTGCTGAAGTTGCCCCATCGGCCCAGGAGGAGGTCTCCACACAGGCTGTGCTGCAGGGAGCGGGTCAGGTGTTCGTAGAAGATGGAGTTCAAATTGTTGTCGTCGGAGCCTGGAGAGGGGAAAAGAGACGACTTAGACGAGAGCAGATCGAACTTCTCAAACTGTCTTGGCTCTCTGTCCTATCCCATAACAGTTCAGTCCGGCTTTTATCACCTCAGAAACCTTCAAGGTCTTACCCCGAGTTATTTAGCGGATCTTTTAATGCCTTAAATCCCTTCGTGCTCCCTGAGACACTCGGATGTGTCATTCCTGATTGTTCCGCAGTTCAGACATTTACACAAAGGTGGCAGAGCTCAGCGCTCCAAGACTGTGGACGAACCTGCCCGAGGAGATCAGGGCTGCAAACGGTGTCTCAACTTTTAAAAACACACTTAGTAATTGTTTGTTTTACTGCGCTCTGCTCTATTGTAAATCACGTTGTAACTGTGTTATAGCTCTGCTATATAAATACAGCTTATTATGTGATATTATTAGATTTTGTTCATATTTGCAGACATGACATCCTGCTGTATCAGATCAAATTATTACGATGCCCTCACCTGGATTTCTGTCCAGCTGAGAGGCCAGTCGAGTGTTCGAGTGATCCACCCTCTTAGTGCTGCGAACACAGAAGATTCAAAAAAATCACAAAAGATATTCACAGAAATAGAATATCAGATCTGAACATGGAATAATATTTTAAAGTCTTTGTCCTCACTTGTAGTCTCTCTCCCAGAACTTGACGGGACGAACGTAGGAGGTGATGAAGATGGCGCTGCCCAGGAAGGGGTTGAGCGGCGTGGAGAAGATTGCTGACACTGCAGCCTGGACAAACAGCATGGCAGAGTCTGGAGGAGGCTCGGGTCAAGGGTCACTGGGAAAATATGTCCAATAAAAGCCCCATACATTTAGGTAACAGCTGATCTGAAACAGCATCAACTAAAAACATGAGCAGCTTCACAGAGGGAGGATTCGGTGCTGAAACTGGTGACTCAGAGTCCAGCATGTGTGTTTTGTGGAAGGATACGAGGCACAGCAAAGGGCTGAGCAAAGGCGTGGAAGGCTGAGCCCCATGTGATCTGCCAGGGGGCGATGTAGGTGTAGACAAAGTGCAGCTTGTAGAACAGCTCCCACATCTGAAGGGAAAAAGCAAACAGTGGACTTCAGCATTGCATAATATAAATATGTATAAAGTGACCCTGAGATGTACAAAAATAAAGTGCGAATTATTCATATTTCATTTTAAAAGATGACAGTAAATATATGCGCAGAGCTCATCGTGTATTCCTCGCACCTTGCTGAAGATGATGGACATGAGGAAGAGGTCGAGCAGCAGCGTCTCCGACAGATGGCGGTAGTCGAAGGTGAAGAAGAGGACGGTGAAGAGGATTGTCACATACTGGTACGTAGGGCTGCTGTAGGAGGAACGGAGCAGCTTCAGGCCCGCCACTGTGATCATCAGAGCGCCGACCCTGGAGGGCGTTTTTAAAATAACATCATCAGTGTGTGTGGCGCTAAACCGTGAGAGAAAGATGCACACATGTCGGAGAACGGTGAGGATTCTCACTCTGTGTCGAGTCTCTTCGGGCTGGCGAGCTCTCGGGCGCTGCCGCTCAGCTCGTTAAGGATGACGAGTGGATAGAGGACGTTCTTCTCCACAAACAGCAGCCACACGTGAAGCTTCTCGAACCACATCACGTGAGCCGCATCTGACAGGAGAGACGGGCGTTAAAGAGGTCGAAACTGTGCAGAGGAATCCAACGTTTTAGAGTTCATAGCGTCTGCAGTCACTTTCTGGTTGCTACTACACGCAATCCAGCGTACTCACCCCTGACTTCAAACTGATAGTACTCCTTCGTTTTGAGCAGAGGGTGAGAGAAGCAGTACCAGGGCAGCTGCTTGCGGACTTGAGGCAGCAGGTAGTGGGTGAGCAAGCCCACCGTCCCCAACAGTGCATACAGGACGTAACTGAGGAAAGGCTGCAGGGAACACGGAGACATCTGTCGTCATCGTTTGATCACAGAAATAAGAGATCATCCTTTGAATGAGAAAATATTCACTGTACCTGTAGTGCGATGAACACCGTGCTGACGTGGATGGCGAAGTAAAGGACAGCAATGACCACGCAGACGATCAGGTCGGACTGCAGACGCTCATTCTGTGGTTTAGAAAAACATGGAGCTTTGAAAGGCCTGCGCAGCTTTAAGGACTTTATCCAAACTGATTCCCGGCCAGTCGTGGCCTTAATTAGATAAACGATGAAGGTCAACTCACCACTGAGGCCCTGAGCTTCTCAGGTAGAGGGTCCTGTACTTCTGACAGAGGGTCCTCCGGGTTTTTGTCTTTTAAATTGGGCAAAATCTTTGACTGTATCAGCGAGCTATGAAGCAAAAAGCACAAATATGAGCCTCATAGGGAATGTGTGTTTGTGTGCAATCTGCAGCATATACGAGTAGAAAAGTCACAGATTGTTCATTGATGTGTGGATAGGGGACTTCTTTATGCACGCTGAGGCAAATATCTCAACGTCACTTTGATATTTGTTTCTCTGAGAATACTATCCAGGTGCTGTCGAGGTTTGTTCGAGCTCAAGGTGGTGAACTTACAGGAGGACAGACGGGTCGCTGCTTTGCCGGCTCAGGTGGTAAGACACTGCCACCAAGAGGCCGCAGAACACAGAGAACAACACAGGGATGTGATGAGGCTCCCACGTCTCCTGAGACACAGAGAAACAACATGCTTTAATAGATTTAATATCTCTGTGAAGGCAGGGATTCGTCATGACGACGTCTCAGAGTCTGTGGTGAATATTCACACACTAAGAAGTACGATCACTTCTGCAGGAGACGACGCCAAGTATCTAGTGATGTTCTTGATGCTACGTAGTCTTTCTATGAGCCACGGCAGCAGGTCTGTCTATTTGTGTTGAACGTAACGGCTGTGAAACAATCAGAAAATTACTTTATTTTATTCTGTTTGCCCGATCCGGCTGCATTTTTAACAAAGGTTGGAAAAAGACGGCCGCTGCTCGAATGATGGAGAAAAAAGAAATCTTAAATACTAATTCAGGCGAATGAAGACGAACATGGTAAATAGGACACTGTTAGTCATATTTTCTATGCTACAGAAAGTTTGTATCAAAGCAAAGACTTTAATGCAAGTTTCAGATGATGATCAACTCTAATGTGTTTGGTAATAAACTGAACCACTCTACTTTATTCACTCAAGAATATTTCTTGGCAACACGTTGCTCCAACATCATTGCTGAGTTTTCCTCTCCCTTCATTTGAAATGCTGCTGTAATGTCGAGGTCTCTGGAAGAGAACGACGTCATTTTATAGCCATAGGATTACTTTTTAATGACAGCTCAATGCCATCCAGTTCATCACATTTAAACTCAGCTGGCTTCAGTCTCACCTTCAGAGCTCCGTAGCAGAAGCCGTAAAGCAGAGCGACGGTGACGATGCTGCGCAGAAAGCTGTACAGCGCTGACAGAAGGCTTGTGGAGGCTGCGGAGAGCAGAGAGAAGATGTCAGCGACGAGGCGCCAGGCAGAATGCAAATCTTATGAAGCCTGCCATATAATAATACATAAGGCGAGGGAGTGTGTGTGGTCTCATCCTGTAGAGGTGGAAGTCGACCCCCCCGCTGAGACGTTCTGCATGTATAAGCCACTCACCGTTGCCCCCGAACACATGGATGTCCAGCTGCTCAAAGAGGTACATGACGAACGTGTTGACCTGTGGCAGCAGCCCGATGAAGAAGATGATGGGAAAACACAGAGTGAAGACTGCCGGGAGACAAAAAGCAAACATTGATTTTATTTCTCCTCACAGGAGGTTTTCAGTGACTCGTTGTTTAACTGATCTTTGAAACGTGAGCCACAAATATCAGCCACTAATATCCGTCGTGGTGCACAGCTGCACGTCTCCGGGGCAACTGCCGCAATTATTGTTGATTGTTGTTTGATGAAGGGTGATTTTAATACGCTCTAAACCAGATCATCGCCGCGTTTAGTGGAGAGATCGCGGCGCGTGGAGGCTCTTCTAATCTCGTAACCGCGGCTCGAAATGTTTCCTGTGTTGGAAAAACAACTGAAATGTTTGAGTCAGTGTATCGTTTAAACGTTCTTTGAGTCATTTCGATTATCGATTTGTAATATTTTGACAATACTTTAACTGTGATACATTTGATAACCCAGTACTTGTTCTGTTGAAATGGTCAGATGACAGTTCATTAATTATTAAGTGATTGAAATGAATATTTACAGTGATGCTAAAAGGTCAATTGCACGATTCTTTAAATTCAATTAATCTAATTGAAATGTGTACATTTCATTTGTTTTGTTTCAAATATTTGGATCATCCTTCGATGATCCTTCCTGATGAAGGGGGGCTTTACTGAACGGTAATTAAGTCACTCAGAGGGTGAAGCCACGCAGTTCTTTGACCTCTCTGGGCGGCGGTAGCTCAGTGGTTCGGTCTGTAGGGACTCGACTTCGGGAACAGGGAGGGAGGCCGGTTCAAGTTCAGCATGGACCAAAAAGTATGGAGGGTGGACTGGTAGCTGGAGAGGTGCCAGTTCACCTCCTGGGCACTGCTGAGGTGCTTCTGAGCAAGGTATGAACCCAATGACTGCTCCCATGGTGCTGCTACGTGGCCGCTCATCACTCCACCGTCTCTCAGTGTGTCTATGAGCCCTGTGTGTGTGTGTGTGTGTGTGTGTGTGTCCTAATTATTTTATTGTTTTGGCACTTTGCACCTTTATTTTGTAATATGCCAATCAAACTAAAGGGTGCTGTCGTGAATATCGTTACTGTTCATAAATGTCACCGGGGCTGCGTGTGCACACTCACCAATGACGAGGTCCCTGGCAGAGGCGAGTACCAGGGAGCTTGTGAGTGCAACTCCGTACAGGGTGAAGCGGGATGAAGTGGTCCTCAGGCTGCCGTAGTGGAGCAGCCAAATGAGGCCACAGCACAGGCAGAAGTAGACAGGCCGGCTGTATGCTATGATACGATTATGGCCCTGCGGGAGGGGAAACAAGGATGTGATGATAACAAATGGTTCATTCTGAAAGCCGGGCTTTGCGATGCGGCACGGCACAGCTCGGCATTCAGAACATTCAAATACCAAACTGCAAATAACATTTCTTCTGAGTGTGTTTCACTTCATAGACTAACAAGCGGCTCGTCTCTTATTTCCAGAGCATGACGCTGCCAAAATTAGAAAGTAAATTCCCACCGTGCCCCTTCAATACTAAAAAAACGTGTGGCCTCGTGATACACTGTGGATACAAGCATATCACAACAAATAACATTAAGTGCACAACTCAATAATAATAGAACAAGAATTATCCCTAAAAAGAAAGAATTCATTCAGCGCTATCCGTGTCATATGAGCCCCGGGGACAGTGACACAGGTATAAACAAAAATAGCATCAAGTGTAAGGTTTCACGAGAGAGAGAGAGAGAGAGAGAGAGGGAGAGGGAGAGGGAGGGAGGGAGGATGCGTGTCTGCAGAGTCCAGGTTTCAACCCAAGAGGCTGTGAGCTGTCCTGCTTTCCCACCAAAGGGAGCGCTAACACTTTACACACCAACAATCCCATTAAATGGAGCAGCTTCGCTCGAAATGTGTAAACACTGTCGTGAAAAAAAAAAAAAAAAAAAAGCGGGGGAGGAAGGAAAGAAGTCGTTTTGGGTGAGGTGAAGGGAAAAGGGGACGAGGCGAGAGGGAAGAGGAGCAAAAAGAGAGAGAGAGAGAGAGAGAGAGAGCGAGCTGTGGTCTAAACTCTGGCCAGCTATTTAAAGCCTGTGCCTGCAGCTGAGCAGGAGCTGCATTAATAAAAGACGCCGTTTCAGAGCAAGCTACTGACGCATGGGAGGGAACACACACACACACACACACACACACACACACACACACACACTCATTTTCAAGAACCAAAACAGAAGCAGAAAAATAACTACAGGTCAAATTTTATAGATGAAACAAAACTGACTCCGTGTTTGTGTAACGTTAAAGTGCGCAGCGTAGTTTTCTGCCCGGCGGCTGTGAAAGACACTCGGGAATTTAATGACCACCACTCAGAGTACGCATCAACTTTAAGCCTGAAATGTGAAGACTTTAATGGCTCCGACTGTGTCAGAGGGAAAGATGATTTATGGACGATAATTACTTACATGTCGAGGGGAAGAGGAGTCTGGTTGAACACTCTGCCAATAAAGAAAATCGTCTTTGAATTCACTGATAATTGTTAAAATTCAATTCAAAACTGTTTTCACTTTTTAGGGTCAAGTCTAACAATGTTGTGCCGTTTAAGTCGAGCGCTCACCTTTAGTAAGGAATACTGGCAACTCGCGATGACGAGGCAGAACTGAAAGACCCAGATGTCAGTGAAGAAGCCGTGGACCAGCAGCACCGAACCCAGGAAGGCCACCAGGACAGCCAGTACGACGGCCAGCACATTCTCTAAAACCTCACGGTTCCTGTAAGACAGTGACGTGTTATGAAGTGTAAAACTATAACTGTGCTATACAGAAACACATTTAATTCTACAGACGGCATATAAGGAGTCACATGGTTGAGACAATATTCACAAGGATGCAACAGTACTAAAAGAAAAACTGTATTTAAATCCGTCAGTTGAAAGAGAAGAAACAGTTTGAGAGGTGCAGAAGAGGCCTGAGGTATAAACTGGCTCCAATCCATGCCAAATTAAATTATCTGAAAATGAGTTTTGTGTGACGTTGGTAGATACGGTCATTCTTCTTGGCGCCAGTGAAAACTGACTGACAGACTCCCACATGAAGAGACAAAAAGAGATAAAGGCATGGTCTCCGGAAGAATGATTTTAATTTAGCGCTACACCACCAACGACGCTGGAGTATAACAATTACATCGTGGACTTTTTATTCTTGTTTGGCTGTAGAAAGCTTTGAGGCATCCCACATTTAACATGAGACACAGCTGCGTATCACATGTTGCATCCAACAGTAGGGGTGTTATATTTTCTAAAAGTGTAGTCAAGGTCCAGACCTCATGTCCACATGGAAGAGCGGCTTCTTGATTAGAAAAATATATAAGATCTGTGGCAAGGGGACTAACGATTAGCTAGGACTAACGTGAGAGTGAGAGTGGAGACAATATCAGACTGAAGACGGAAATGAGTGTTGACAAATCTGTCTGAGCCAAACAGCAGCAGCAGAATAAATCAAAATAAAAAAGGGCCCACGATGGCACCTTGTGGTACTCCGCAGTGGATAGGTGGAGAGAAAGAACCACCTGGTTGTAGTGCGACATCTTCAAACTAATACAATGAAATGACACGCCTTCTCTCAAGTTAAATCATGTGATGACATATGATATGAACCTGTACATATTTCTGATTTTAAAGTATGAAGATTAACTCGTCTCAGCCTTGTTTCTTTTGCCGGAAACTATAGCGCACCAATCTCGGACTGTCCTTAATTTCAGTGGGACTGACCTGATTAAATAAATGGTTAATGCTGTGCTTTAATATATTTTATACACGTGTTATTGTGCTATTAGTCTAAATAATAAACTGGAGAACAGAAGTCAGGTAGACCGTAGTGATGTGTGTGAAGGGACTGCAAACTTTATGTTGTAGAACGATATATACATTTCCTTGTTGTACAGGAATTTATGTTGTTTTTCTCACAATATCAGCATATCAGCAGTATCAAACATGGCAGAAGACGCACAAGAAAGCACCGTGGTTGACTAAACAACGACGGAAAGTTAAACACTCACTGACATATTTATGGGCGATGAACTTTGACAAACTCTCCCTGATGCGCCGAAGCATAAAACTGCATCATGCTTTGTCTTTACCTGTCAAATAATGCCAGCAAAGTGAGCCGGTCAAAGTGCAGGCCGACCCACAAGAAGGGCAGAAGCCACAAGCGGTAGTACTGCCTGGCTTTGCCGGCGGCAGCGGCGGCGACTGCCGGGTCCTCTTGTCCCAGCGGTGCGTCCTGGAGCTCCGGGCTCAGATCTCCGTCCTGCTGCTCCAGCAGCTCCGGGTCCATCGTCAGCAGACGGTTCAGACGGATCTGAGGGAGGGAGATCTGTCTCATGGTCAGTCCAACTAATTTATGCTGCATTGTGACCATTTTACAGATAAGAGAGGATAAGTACAGAAGGTTTTTGAAAGAAATGTTTTCTCTGAACTGTTACACAGGATAAAGACTGTACCAACACCACCTCCGCCCCACCCACTCCCAGCCATCTGGATCCTTGTTGCAAATTCACCTTGCTCGTATAGATCATATCATATCACATAAGAATGTAGGCGCCAGGATGTTAGGGGGGATTGAAATCCAATAAAAAAAAACATCCTGTCGCCTGAGGTAACGGGAGAGAACAACAACAAGAAATCTGTTGACAATCATGAACGTCAAGAGAAAAGACTCTCTTACACTCTGTAAGCCCATTTTCACTCCGTCTCTCTCGTTCACACATACATGCACTCACACTTCACTGGTCGGGGACTCACCAGGTCATGAGGGTAGAAGCGAACTGAGGTAGAACTGGAGAGGTGGGAGTCGGTGTCCCTGCAGGGCATTAGACAAAATGAGCACAATGATGAGACAAAAGCATCTGCAGCACTTACTGTATTAAATCATGATTCATTTCCTGGTGACCTCAAACTAAATGGCCAATCGGGCTATTTGATACAGTAAAGATAAAGTTGTATGAAAAAAAAAAACTCTCACACAGACGTCGTGCATTTAGATAAACTGAAGTAAGTTACAATATATGTAGGTGGAGCATCATATAAGAATGTACTGTAGCTGACAGAAGTGCTTTTTTTGTAATTTATTTAAAAAAAGGTCAAAATCTGAAGCAGATTTAAACATGACACTAATTTCTCAAATGGGAATTTATGTTCAGAGACAGATTGATCAGGGTGCTGGAGGATGGCATCTTAGTTTTATTCTCATTAAACATAAGAAAGCTTTTTGCCGTGCATGGTCATGCATGTATGACCTCGATGCAGTTCAGCTGAGAGTTAAAGCAGATCTCTATGTTTTGAGCATGAAGGTACAACTGAGTATCTTCTGTAGAGACCAACGATACCAGATGTTTAGGGTTACAGCTAAGAATTAATTTCATTATCGATTATTTTCTAGATTAACTCAGAAATCACAACTTCCAGAGTCCCAAGGTGACTTCTTGAAGTAACAGTCTTTAGTTTACTGTCAAGACGAAAGGAAGCAGAAAATTATCAAAACTCAGAAGCTGGAACTGGGAAAATATTCAGTGTTTTTGTTTGAAACAAAACTTTAATTGATTGATAATCAAAATAGTTGCAAATCATAATTTCGGGTCTAGTGATCGAATTAAACTGGGGCCTTACATGGTACCTTGCGGTACTCCACAGGAGGTGAGTGCAGAGGCAGAAGCAAACCAGTTCAGTGACGATACAAAGATTTTTTCAGATATGTTTTATCTCATCCTAAAAGGAGTCTATCTTAGGGTTAGTACATTTAAACAAGCACCCAATGCTATATGCAACCTCTATCTACACCACGATCCTCTGTTAGATGCATTACCTGATCCTGCACACTACATGACCATATCTCAACACTAAATTACATGTGTCAGTGATTAAATTATCCTTTCTCAGTCAAGAACAATATAAAAGTTAATTTTAAATGTGGCAGAGGCAGCTCAGTTAAGAGAGAACACAACAGAGCTCATTACAGCAGCCGGAGGGGGAATTTCCTCATCTGACATCCCACTAAACAAATCAGGCGATCTGTTCCTCAGTTTGACACTAACCATACATTATTGGAGGCTCGTCTGGTTGCAGGTTCAAAATTGACCAGGGACATGTCGCACCCGCCGACCTCATACAAGGAGGGTGTGAGCTTTCCTGGAAGAAAAACAAAACAAAACAAAGACAGAGGCAGAAAGTCAGACCGTGGAAATCACGAGCCAGGAGTAATTTTGTCTGTGGGAATAATTTCATTAAACTTCATGTTTGCATGCAGGGAATTAAATATCTTTGGTAATATTGCTGCGTTCATCGGAAGCTAATGGGATCACTGAGTGAATGTGCCTCCTCCCACGGAGGCAATGAGCAAGCCAGTCATTTCCTGCTCGTGTTGAACTGCAGTCAGGTTGTTCCCATTGTGTCTCTGTTAGTTCAGTAGAGGTTTATTGCAGTTTATCCTGTGATAAGACCATGACAACAGGACTCGACACCTCGACAGAAAGCCTCAACTGAAGTATGTCCACATGGTATCTCGCAGATTATAAGAATAAATGAAGTGACATAATTAAACAATCTTTCTTTTACAACATTATTATTTATTTTATTCCAATTGTGCTTATTTTTGTTGCAAGAAACGCCTAAAATAGATTCCAATAATTGCTAATAGACTAGATTATTCTTGATTTGAATAGTCTGATTATTAAAAATGCTGCAAAAACTGTTACAAAAAAAGGCCTTGGGTTGTTAAATACAGAAAATCTGTTGCAGCAAGTATGACCTCAGTAATGTTCGGTGTGAATCAACTAATAAGATTTCTAAAAAAGTGAAGACATACTCCCTTATTTTTAATCACAAAGCGTGACTGTGAAGCTGAAAATGACCTTTGAGCAATTCCTGTAGCTCACAAAATATTTAATTATTTATTTAAAAGATTTCTGATGAGGACCCAAGTTAAATTTGCGCAATGTATTTCACAGGACTACAAAAAGGAAAATATTTTCTTAAGATGCGTTATGCAACCGGACAGACGTGTTCAATAAACCCATGTCTGACATCAGGGTTGCATATAAACAATGTCAAAGTGGTGAAATCATCTGCAGATGCATGAGAATTACAAACACAGAAACACACACACACACAGAACACTGAGTTTGTCTTAACATCCAAACTGACTAGTAATCCAGTTACCAGTTCAGAGACATCCCAAGGATGTCAGTGGGGGTGGGAACGCTGTCACCAGAGGGTAACATCCGAGCGAGGTCAAGTATTGGCAACAGACAACATCACAGACAGCGATAAATGGAGCGTGGATAACTGCACTCGGCTTTGACTGATCAGTGGATAACAGTGCTCTACTAGAACTGCAGTCGGTCGGTCGGTCATATCTGTGACCAGCTCTCTTCAGGCGATTCCAAACCCTCAAAAACTTTCAGAGCATCTAAAACCAGAACAAAGCAATGAGAAACTCTGTCACGTGGATCCACCTCCGCACAAACTAACCAAACCAGCTCTCATTCCTCCATCTCAACATCTCGGCTCTCTTTGTGCGCTCCCTACCAAAGTCATCCTGCAAGCTGGTAGCGCCCACGGTCGAGGCCTTGTCCTGAGAACCCTCCAGGTGTGTGCTTCCATTCCTGGCCAGCAGGGAGGCGCTTGTGCTCAGCACGGTCACCTGGGACGGGGTTCTGGATGGCTGACTTTTCACCTGGGAAGTAGAAGGCTGGGAGGCCTGGCTGAGAGCCTCCTGAAGACTGTTGGAGGAGAAGGGAGAAGGGGAGGAACATGAGAAGTGACGGAGGCCAGAGGGGGAGTACTGTTGAGACACAGGGAGAGGGGCGAGGTGGGTGACACAGGTACTTTTAGAATAGAGGGGTTTCAGGTGATGTGATGCACGAGCTGGGTGTCATTGTGGAGGTTCCCAACTCTGGGAAACAGCTGGATGCAGGTGTTGACTTTGACTTTAAGAAAATATAGACATTACATCTAAAAACACCTGACTGAATCAGTTGAAACAGTTCATGTTCACATTAACTACACATTTTAGTGATCGGCACAAGAGGCCAGAGACTAAAACGTACCAGCAACACACTTATTTTGGATTTTCTGTGCATTTCGATGCAGGTAGACCTCCACAATGGCACCAGCCTTATAAGACTTCTACAAGCTACAAAGCAGTGCAGAAGTGTTGTGTTGTGTTTGCACCCTCGGGATACAGCATGCAGAGGGAACACTAATGTTTAGGGTTAAGGAAAGTATTATGTGTAATACGTTAAGTAATGAGAGAGAAACTGCAGGGTCTAAAATGAAATAACTGTCCAAGATTCTAAGTCTGATCTTACGTCGAGTAAACTATTGACAAATTCTAGGACGTCCTGTGCTCTACAAGAAAGTGTTTAGGAGTAAAGGAAAGAAGGAAGGTAGAGGGATCGGTGGGAGAAGGAACAGTTTTGCATTTTGCAAGTTTATTGACCCCTGGCAGGCTGCACACTTGTTTTCCTTGCTTGACATTTTTCAAGGCTCAGCATTTAGAAATGTGACCTTGCAGGAAAAACATAGCTGTCTGCAGTAAAGCTGGAGGAGTTATACAGACCTCAGGAACTGAGAAACTTGATGTGTACCCACAGCATGAGGCCAGTGGGACATAAACGCTCAGCCTTAGCACTAACAGTGCTTAAATCAACCTTTTTTTTTTTAAAGGGTTTTATGCTTTACTAATCTGACAGGAAGGGACACACAAGCTGTTGCCATGAGAGAGCCGGTGACCTTTCCGAATCAGGCTGCGGCCTCAGGACTTCTGTGGGGAAGTAGTCAATCGTGTCGGGTCGCTGCCGTCTTTGACAGCATGGATTAAAAAACACAACTCTGTCCAAAGAGGTCTTTTCAAGGTTAGATCCCATGTAAGGTTATCAAAGGGAGGAAAGGCTGCACCCATAATATTGTGCAACAGGAACACGACTGGAAACAACAGGAAAAATGGCCGTTAGTGAAAATGCTGTGAATTTATGGTGTTACAAAAGATGTGAGGGGTCTTAGAAATCCGTTAATGAACGGCTAGAGACTCACAATAAAAAACAAAAACACTACATACTCCTGTTTGTTTGTTTTTTAAATGATCATCTTCATCTTTCTCCTGAGAAAGGTCGCTCGAAAGGGCAAAGCAACGTGATACAGCAGGATGTCCGTGTTATTGAACGAATCATGTGCAGTTCTGCGGGTAGACGGCGTGTCAACCCAGTGGATTAGTCAGACTTTGCGGTCTTGTGCCTTTTTAGGGTTTTGTAAAGGACTCCGTTCTTTGATCCGTGCTCAAAACGTGGAGTTTAAAAAGATTAGATCGTGTGATAGCAGGATGAAAAGAGTGAAGAAGAAGGACCAAAAAGACATTGCATGCAGAGAGCGGAGAGACACCCCATCCAATGATAAATGCTGCTCGATGTCATGCACGCAAATGGGTGTTGTGACGTGGGGGGTGGGGGACAGGAAAGAGCGCCGCCTGGTTCAACATGCTCATATATAACACCAGGCAACAAGAAACGACAGGAAGGATTTCCCTGCTCCATCATGCAACGGCGTACCTGAGAGGAGATCCAATGAGAGAGGTGGGTGGGGTGGGGTTACTCCCTGCGTTGTGTCGCCGCCGCACCGCCTGCCGACGGAACGTGCTACGTTCACGCCGAAATATGACCGTCTCCTCGCTCCCCGGGGCTGTCATGGTGAGAGACATCATTGGCCAGTCAGACTGGATTTTGTTTTTTTTTTCTGGAGAGCTGGACACTAGTATGAGGTGATACTTCCACGTGTTGGAACTAGGAGTTTCACTCCTAAATTAGAGCAACTACTGAGATGTAGACAGTAACAACATGACTGACAGGACACTGAACACAGGTGCTGTGGTTAAGACGTGAGCCAGAACATCCCATTCTAGCCTGTTGGATATAATGCCCCTCACTCTTACGTCTGTGTCTTCACTGCCACCATCAAATCATCTCAGAAAAACACTGAAACACGTCTGAAGTGAGACATTTTCCAAGAGAGGAGCAAGCTTTGTAACTTTTGCCATCACAAGTGGTGATTAAACGGTAGAATTTCTGAATTTCTCTTGCGTCAGTTCCTTTAAAACCCAGACAATGTGACTTTTGCCAAGGAGCAACACCTTCTTCCTTTTACAAGGAAAAAGTAGAGAACACACAGCCTTGCTCGATTCATTACAGACACACACACACACACACACACAGCCTTGCTCGATTCATTACAGACACACACACACACACACACACACTTTCCTGCTTCAGCTTCCTTCGGTCTTGATATGACCAGTAGCCCATGGCAGCAAATGTTAGCAGACTATAAATAGATACTGCTGTATAACTGCCATTACGGAGTCAGTCTGCTGACTTTATGACTCTTCTTGTGCTTCTGCTGTGTGTGTTGCTGCATTTCACTGTTTACCATCATACTGCTGTTATTGAGACTTGTGGCCACAGGCTTTCTGTAAATGACATTACCATTGAGCAAGAGCCGCTGGAAATGGGACCAAAAGGCAGAAGAGCTTTTACCGTTTGTTAAAACATGTGTGCTGAAACACAAGCTGCACATTAAATGAGGCTGAATGACTCAGCAAACTCTAGTTAACGTCCAAAAGACAGGCTGGAGTGAGAAAATCTGCTGAAATTTAACTTTTTATTTGCATATTTATCAAATAAATTCACCGAGAAGACACCGAGGCTCGCTGCGATAACTTAGGACAGATAAATCCAGACAAACAATAAAAAAAAAAAGGTTTATGATTTCATTAGAGTGTAATCTACGGAAGCCCTAAAGGGTCAAACATACATACGTTTTATTCCACCCGTTTTCCTGTGATAACGAGATAATTTTCCTCCATTTTCCTGTGATAACGAGATAATTAATCCGAGATCTGGAGAAAACAAAACGATAGTCTGGTGTATTAAATCATTGCAGGAAACATCATTTAATGTAGCGATGTCAGAGGAGCAGAACATCGATCCAGGCCTGACCCAGGCTGATACAGCTTCATGCCTTGCTGTAGATAACGTAAACATTAGCAAGGCTTCAGCTTTATCGGAGGCGCAATCTACCTGAGCCTGATGTCGTCATAAATACCCTGAAAATCTAAACTGACTATCTGGATTTCAAACTCAGTGACTGTTTGAAATGTTTGGAGACAAAACAAGAAATACAAAATACACTAAAGGTGTCTCCTGCTGCTCTGACACTGCTACACTAAATGATGTTTCCTGCAATGATTTAATACACTAGACTATCGTTTTGTTTTCTCCAGATCTCGTTATCACGGGAAAACGGATGGAATAAAACGTATGTATGTATGATCCTTTAGGGCTTCCGTAGTAAACACCTAAAAATAAGAATCATCATGTTTTTGTTACTTTAAAAAGAAAAGTAGGTCCTCTTCCACAGAGTCCGACATGTTTACAGTAGCCCAGAATGGACAAACTTCGTGTTTTTCGTGTGTTTCATGGACACGGGAGTTTCTCTTTCGTGTCAGGAAAGAGAGGATGAGGCGACAACTACACTGCCAGATGGCACAATAATAATACCAATATGGAGTCAAATGAATTAAAATCCAGACAGCAGGAATCAAACACTAATTAGGAAATGTTCAGTCGACATGTCTGAGCACATCCTGGTGCCAATTTCAAAAGGAACAAAACTAAGAAACAAATCAAATCCGACTTCATGTAGCACATAGAAGCCAAACAGCAAGTTTGAAGAATGTGTTGTGGGGAATGTCTGCGAGACTCAGTGTGTATGACACTAATAAGAGAGCTGCTGTTTGTCTAACCTCAGCACAAAGCACACACTGTGCCATCATGCTAATACTGATCTACACAAGGAACACTCTGCCTGGCTCAGGATCGTCACTCCATGGAAACTAACCATGGTTACACCGAATGAGCAAGGCAGGCAACGTCTCTTATGCAGCCACACACACACATAATGAAGCAGGCCTAATGTCCAGAGGACTACACCCAAAACAATCTCTATTTATCAGTTCTTGTCCTCCGACAGCAGCAGCGTGTTCAGCTCACATCTACAGCATCACTCAGGTCTGACTTAAACAATCCAAACCTGCAAAGCAAGCACAAATAACACAAGCAAGACTACACCTGTCTGACTGAAATACAGTTCTGCTGATAAGTCACAAAACAGAGTGCATGTCTAAGAGTGCTGGAAACTGGCGTACTCAGTGCCATTAAACGTGGATAGAGTTACACGGCCGACACATTGACATAAACAGAAAATATAGACGAGTCATCAGACAGTAGTAGTGAACCAGCCAGTGTGTACAGTGTGTTAGAGCGCAGTGTGTGGTACGTACCCCGCAGGGAAGCAGCAGTGGCATCCTGAGGCTCAGTGAAAGCTGCCTGGTTGGGCAGACTGTTTCTGGAGCGGGTCACTGACTCCAGCTGGGAGGCGCGACCCAGCAGGGACGCCGCGTCCAGGACTTCCCCTTCTTTGGCTTCCAGGTCAGACTTGGAGGTGGTGAGAGGCCGAGGCCCAGCCGGCGCTCCGAGGCGGCTTGGGTCATTAAGGCAGGCAGCCGTACCACTGTCCAAACTCAACACTCTGGCGTGTGTTTTGGCACTGCCTGTGCTGGGGGTACGGCGTGAGGTGCGCCGCTTCCCGCTTCGTGCTCCCGCCCCGGATCCCACCGCGGCTTTTGCTGCTGCGGAGGAGGACGAGGCTGCGTTGGCTGCGGTGTGCTTGGCTTTCAGCGCCCTGTAGCAGCCCTCTGGTGAGTGGCAGGAGCGGGAGGTGCTGGATGAGCTGTCTGTGCTTAGGTGGTGGGTGGAGTGGAGACTTGAGGCACAGCTAAGTTCACTCTGATCGCTAGAGTCCTCCTCTCCACCCCCAGTAAACACAGCACTACAAGGCTTGGCCGCACCACGCAGAGACATGTAGTCCCGGTGACGGCTGGCATCGAAGCTGCTTGCCCTTTTCTTGCCGGTCCGCCGGCGTCCACTGCGCCCCGTTGACAGGGAGGAAGTCCTCTGAACAATGTTGGCTGACTTTGGTTGAGTGTCATCTTTTACCTGCTCCTGCTCTGTGGCAGCTACACCTGTTGAGCCATCAGCACTGGTCCGGACGCCGGGCTCTTCCTGGCACCTGCCAGGTTCTACCAGCTCTTGGTTTGCAGAGGACGGTGCGTCAGCGGGGTGTTTAGCAGTCAGCTCATTGGCATGGGGGTTTTTATTGGCCTCCCTGGAGGGAAGGTTACTGAGACCTCGAGAGCTAATACTGCCGAGGCTAGAAGTCCTGCCGTCTGCAGGAGCAGATACAGCGTCTCCTCTGTCCCGTACGCGTTCATCTCCTGAAAGCGAGAGCAGGCTCTCCACGTGCGTCGAGCTGGTCTGCTCGCTGTGGAAGCTGCTGACGGTGCTGTTGGTGTCCCTGTCTGTGCCACTGCAGTAGCTCTCAGTGGAGCCACTACTGCGAGTACTCAGACTCCTCAGGCTATCAGCACTGCGCTCCCCTCCCTGGGACTTTCCTCCTCCTCCACCAGAGCCTTTACCCCCACCACCCACCTCCACCTGGTACAGTCCTGAGCTACCTTCCCCTGCCTCCCTGGAGGCTGAGCGGGCTACTTTGCGTGATTCTTTGTGTCTGTAGCACTCTATCCCCGAGGTGGAGGGCACAGCTTGGTCCTGCTGGTACAGCCGCTCGGCCCCTTCTCTGCTGCACACCCCAGGCCTGTGAGGTCTGGCGGTCTCCAGCTCAGAGACGGGGTCGAGGCCGCCTCTCCTGGGCGGAGGGTACAGAGCAAAGTCTGGTAGACACGGGTCGGGGAAAGCAGAACCCGCCGAGCTAGAGGTCCGAGGCAGGCCCCGAGAACGGAGCTCCTTCCTAAAAGTCTGAGATTGCATGGATGCGTGTGGGGTCACCTCTGTGTCACAAGAGGAGTGTGACAGGCTGAAGTGATAAGCAGCAGAGTTACAGAGATCAGCAGGCTCCCTGGACAGCTCAGAGGGACACAAGGAGGTCGACGGCTGCATGGAGGCGAAGGAGTCGTTGGGAACAAGGCAGTACATCTTTGTGTCTGACAGCAGATCTAAACGGATGCAAAGAAAACGAACATTCAGGACGAGGTTGAAATGTCACAGCCGGCAACACGAGAAAGATTTTCACTTGCGTGTTTACCGTGATCGTGGCTGCAGCTCTCAACAAGAGTCAAACTGATGTCGTCTGAAGTCTTTCCCACATCTCCTGCAAAGATCGGATGAAAGCAATTAAGAGATGACCCGTTCAATGAATTATTAATACATTCACAACCACTACCACGAACCCTGGCCACCCTCACATAGAGGATAAATAAATAGATACTCCGACCTTCTTCTCAGTATCACCACTTCTCTGAGAGGTGCTCTGAGATAATGAAAATACAATGCCGCGATGGCTGTGCAAGATAATCTTTGAACAACGATAGAAAATGTTCTTTGCAATCACAGTGCGAGTCTTACTTGGTCATGCTTGTACGCTGGTTTGCGACAGACAGTCTGAGTCTGAAGGGAAGAGGATTAAAACACTAAACCCCAGAAGAGTCCTTGTCCCACTTCAGACCATTTCCTGTCACTGCAAACTGCCAGCTAATTAGAATGGCATCGAAAAGACACTGAATTATTCACTCGACGCAGCCGCCTCAGTCTAACACTCAGCACAATAGACCCAAAGCGGAGCTGCAAGTTCATTTATTGTCGTCTTCTTCCTGGAGAGTGACTCCCACGTCGGGTCTTACAGCGGGTGTTATTGCTTTCCAAACTCAGCAGTGCCCGTCAGAGCTGCCTCATCTCCGTGTGCGACTGCTGAGGTCACAGTAATGCTGAGTCAGGCTACATCTCCCGGGCAGCTGGTGTGATCGTGGTCGGGGATGTGGTGAGCCCACAAAAAGGAAATGTATCCCAGGGTTCTCTTCACTCTGAGGCTACGTCGGCACAGAGAACACTGATTTAAATTACACATTACAACGTAGTCATAGTTACCTTTGGCTACTGTTGCTCTTCCATGGGTGGGTGCGATCTGAAATTTGAATAAAAAGATAAGAAGTCAGGCAAACGTCGTTCATGAAGGCATGCGATCGCTAAAAGAATACAGCGTCCAAAGGAAGACACCATTTGTGCGTTACAAACAGCCGGCGCCTCGTCACTGTCAGGAAACTTTTTGGCTCCCCCCCCTTCGTGCTCGGTACAGCAGCAGCTGAGCAGAACATGCTGGCTGATTATCGACTCAAGGACACGCAGTACAAAGACGCGGAACACGGCACCCCTGGGGATTCAGAGGTTAAATATATCTCGCAGGATAAAAACAGCTAAATAACTTTGAATATTAAAAAGGAGATCAGCTGATGGACAGCTATGTGAGGATCGGAGTAATGAAAACACCCCCTGGAACAAAAGCTCGAGTGCATCTTTGATGGTTACAGTAAACACAGGAGAAACTGGAGGAGCTTTAAACGCTGTCAGCTCTCAGCAGACGATGCTTGTTTGCGTATTGTTTCCCAGCAGTTTACTGATTATTTATCACTTGTAACACAAGTAGTGAATCACGGGACGGTTTTGTGAATAAACATTCACGAGTCAATGTTTGATGAGTCACGTGGAGATCGGTGAAACTAAATCACAACTTTAGGATCGAGTGTCCAGTGAAAACATCAGAATCTGTATGTTTCATGTCCGCTCGGCCCGACTGGGGTTGATTTACTGGAGTACGACCAACGACAGTTTGACTGTGACACAAATAACTCCCTCGTTCACATTTATTACTCCCTATAATAATAGACACCTATATATAGTGCATACATGTGACACTCGCACTGAATTTAGACGCTCAAATAAAATGGCAGACAGTAAATAGAGTTTATGTTTACAGTCTCATTTAGTCTAGATGTAGTGGTAGTGTTGTAGAGGAGGTCCTCTCTGAAGAGCTGGAGGTCCTCAGGAGGTCTGTGAAGGTAGAGAGGGACGCCCCTGATCTGGGAGGAACTGGTAGGACGCTCCACCAACGGGGAACAACAGGCAAAGTTTGGATCGGCCTGAGCGTACGGGTGGCAAATTAGTTCCTTATTAATCAAAAATGAACTTTCTGTTGAGCAGCTAATTGGTGTGCACTTACCATACCTTGAGTGCAGACAAGATGTAAAGTTGAAACTAAAACAGTAAATATCAGATATACCAGATGTTGAAATTCCATCAGAATCATCGTTTTTGGTTGAGGCTGAATATTCAAAGCTGGATGTAAGTCAATCAATGTAGATTCAATGTAGGTCTGTTATCTCGGGATTGGTTTAATTAATGTTATTTCAATGTTGGTTCAATGATAAAACAGTGATTGAACGAACATTAATGTCTTTCACCATTGAAATAACAATGTTATACTTCAACGTTGATTCAATGACAGTTTCGTTGATGCATCAACGTTAAATGATTGACAGCGTCGGTCTGCTTTGTGGGATATTTGTGCAGCAGCTCTGTGCTCTGCTTACCTGCTGGTTAGACTCCATCCCGATATAGGAGTTCCTGGAACTGCAGTCCACCGGTGGAGTCTCTTGCCTTATGAAGTCTGCCATCTCGATACCCCCTCCAGGGTCCCTGCACACACAAACACACTTGTATTACCACACAACAGGCACAGTGAACTCCCTCTCTTAAACCTGGATGGATGATGTGAGAGTGAAAGGTGTCACTGGGCTGTCCTGGCTCAACTTAGGGGAAAACTCGTCATGTAACTTTATGAAACAGGCCTGTGTTTTTAATCCTTTATATGGGGTTTGAAAATAAAGTGAAGGAGGGAAAAAACAGATGAAAGCATCCATGTAGATTTTGTCCAGCTCTATATTTAGCCACGGACGTGCTTGTTTAACCAGTCGGTATGTCGAAACAAACAACTTGCCAGGGATTGTCTATAAATCATTTCCATATGCCAAAAATGTTTCATAACGGGTCAAACCGCAACACAAACACTCCAAGTAATTGAGCTCGAACACGTAGAGTTGGAAACAGAGGCTGGGAAAACGACCAGTCAGGGGAAAATGGGTGGGCGGCGTTGCGAAAGCACCTTAATCAACTTCAGCTCAGCTCGTCTGCTCTACTGTAAACTCAAACAACCTGGAATGTGACTCCAGATGTGTGGGCAACGCTGCGACTGCGTCTGTGTCTGCCCCTGTGGTCAGGACGCTCATTCTTCTTGTTGCCTTTCCCCCCTCTCTCAGCGTCCTGCTAAGCACTCTCTCTGGAATGTGAATATGAGTCACTTCTTCGAGTCATGGGCAGTAAAACGCTGAAACCTCGCTGGCTTTTGTTCCTTCTGAATGACAGACCCGCGCCTGGCATTCAGAGTCGGGGGTGAGATGTTATTTTGTGGTTTTTAAATATGTCACAGTACTTGTTATTTATGGTAACCGACGACATGGCAATCATACAACCATTCTAGACATAACCTTCATATTAATGAGGTCCCTAACTACCCCAATCAAAGCATTAATTAGCACATATGTCACGTCTTATAACATGTTCTATCACACCAACATTCATGTGTCCACACACACATAGATATATCAACTGATGGTCTTAGGACCTGGGTTGACGTTGCTGGTTTTATTACTACCTTTTTTAGAAAGAACCTCTAAAGCTGCGTCTGCCTGTGGTGTACCGCAAGGCTCAATTTTAGGTCCGATTCTGTTTTTAATTCGTCAACATACTGTATCTTCCCACTGCTACGTGCACAATAAATAGATATTCCAGTGCGTCTTAGGATTGATTTTAAGATTTTACTAATCACCTAACTACACTGTCAGCATGCGAACCCGTGTGAGCCAGCGTGTATCCTTAAATCCTCTGGTGGTCACTTCTGGTTGTTCTCAAAAGGCTCAAAACTAGACACGACTGCTGCTTCTCCATCAGGAAGACTTTGGATCGACCTACCCGAGGAGACGAAGCTCGCTTTTACTCTTTTTAAATACATTCTTATCCTTTCATCTCTTTATCTTTTATTGTTGTATCATTTTTTTATGCCTTTACTCTTAATCAGACCTGTGTTTATAATGTCAGACCTCTCCCTCTTTCTTCTGTTTTTTAATTTTTCTTTTCATTGTACCGTTTGTTTCTGTGGCATTGAATCTGTTACGTTGTTGATCTTAACCTGTGCTCTGTAAAGCACTTTGTTAACTCAGTGGTTAGAGTTAAGTGCTAGATAAATAAAGTTATTACTATTATTATTATTATCACTCTGACAATCATGCACCGCGGCCACAGGACGTGTTGGGTAAAGATCTGAAGAGAAATGATCACACAGGAACCCTGTGGACTTTTTAAAACCACCACTGGCGCTCTGGAGGGGACGCTTCTGTGAGTGGGCCCCGGTTTTGTTTGTTCTGGTGCACAAGCATGTGGGTGATGCTGCACACGTATTCCTGCCAACGCTTTCTCACTACAGCGTATCGCTTGCGTACAGGTGGCAGCAATGCACCCGAGAAACGCGGGAAGAGAAGCGGACAGCAGAGTGTAAGCGATGAAGGGGATTTCAAGATGAGCCTGGAAACTGTTTTTGTAAGGCCTTGAGGATACAAACAATGTGCTCTGCTGGAGAACGCTGAATGACTGCATGTAAACAGAAGGGAAACTCCTTCAGGTGAATGAATGAGGCCAGCTTCCAGTGTTTACACCGAGCGACAGCCTTGTAGTGGATCTGAAAACAAAGCTAAACAACACACACTACATAACAGCATATGATCATCTAATAAACTGTGATATGACACGTCTCTCTCTGCAGGTGAACAGCACACACAGTAAAGATCTTACTAGCTCACCGATTACTTTCCCATCACTGCTGCTGTTGCAGCTCGAAGCCTTTAAGGCGAGTTATTGATTCTCCTTGTTAGAGTCTTTTCACATGTCACCAGTCGAGGACCTTCAACCTCGGCTCTGAGCACAAAACACCAGATTACATCACCTTTAAGTGTATCGACTGACTCCACGATCAGGAAACACCCAACACTACTCCTCCACACAATGCCTCATGGTCCGAGCAGCCTTAGTCACCTTTGACTCACAAATCCAGAGATAGAAAACGCACCCGGCTGCTGCGTGAAGACGTGAACTCACCCCGGGCCGTTGCTGTCCTGCCGACGGGTGACGCCGCCGTCGTTCGCCCCCTCGGTGCCACCTCTGCTGCCCTGGCTCTCCTTGGCCTGGTGTTCCACGACCTCCCCCTCGTCCAGGGCGTGGTGGAGGCGGAAATTCACCGTCTTCAGCAGCAGGAACATGGCAGCTATCACACCGCAGTAGATTCCCACTATCACCATGGTCGGCTGCAGGGCCTGGGATTAGAGAGAGGAGCAGAAGTGAACTTGTGTTTTAATACTGTCGAGGGAACAGACTGTCCAAAATAAGATCTGCACCTTTTATTTTCTTTCTATTTTCTTTATTTATCTCAAGGGCCAAGAAGCAACACCGAGAAGTCATACTATTGCACAAGGTTGTGCTATTTTGTTGTTCTTGGGTTAAGAAGGACAAAACTGAAACTCCCACAGGTTTTTAAACGGATATTTTTATCCGGAATGACAATGCTGAAGGACGTTCGGCCTCGAGGAGGTGCAGCAACAGCTCCTGTAAACACAGCTGAAGAGAAAACTTAAAATGCCTCGCAATTATTCATGACGCACGCTGGCAGCACTTTAAAAAAAAAAAAAACACGGCTGCGTTCGATCACTTTAATGTCTCTTTTAATAGGGAGGCTGCCAAAGGAAGGATGTGATCATCTGCCGAGCACCTGTACAGGCTTTTTATTTATTTATTTATTTATTTATTTTTGCTGCCTGAGCTCTCCCCATCTTTCTCCTGCGTCTGCGTCGTCCTTGAGACATCCCGCTGCATCTGTAGTTATCACAAACACGACAGCAACCTTGCTCAAGACCTGTGGCTCAATATATATATTTATATATATACTGACAGAGCTGACCGGTGGATTTCCACTTCCAGGAATAGATCGGAAACCACAAACCGATTTGAAACTTCTGGATATAGAAGTTAGTCGCCTGCTTCCTGACCTGGGTGCAATGACGCACTGATATTTCAGGTTTGTTGTTGCACAGGTGGACTGCAACTTGTAACACCTGGTGATCTGGTGAGGAAAAAGTAAAGATGAGCAGCAGCCAGTTTGTTTGTTTGTTTGCTGGACATTCAAAGTTGCCAGATTGCTGTGATGCATCAGTCAGTCAAATCACTACAGACAGGAGGAAAACAAGCAGATAAGATGATGGAGGAGGGTTTTTAAATCCACTGATTACAGCCTGACACAGTGATCAAACATCCCAGCGGGTCTTAAACGCATCAAACAAATAAAGGAGCGTTCAGGTACCATGTATATATAAAAATAAAAATGTTTAAAGGTTGTTTCAGTCACCTTGTGTTCAACATTACCGTTTAGTTACATTGTCTCCGCTCCAGATAATAGACAGAGACCGACCGTTAGTCTCCTGGCTAACGGACACAGACACAAACAAACGGGGGGGGACTCGAACCCGCGGCTCACCATGTACAGCGTGAAGGGGAAACACAGCAGAAACAGCCAGATGTAGAGATGCAACGCGTTCACGAACGTGTTCTGGTCGGGGTCGTAGTACCATCCGCCTGTGACTGAAGCCCAGACCCCCTGCCTCAGGATCTGGAGAGTCTGCGACCCCATGTTGAGGTTTTTTTTTTTTTTGTTATCACCCCCCCCTTTTTCCCGACGACGAACCGGACCGACGGAACCGACCAAAGGAGGGCGACACGCCGCCGGGGGGGCTGCTAGGCGTCGTCGAACATGACAGGCGGTGTTTTTCAGACAGTGGCCGGCCTGAGAGTCCCCTCTGCAGCCATCTTCTCTGCTAGCTGCTGCTGCTAGCCAGCTGGGGCTCTGTTTGTAGTCCTCCACGGAGGAAGGACTCTCTATCCCACCACGCCCTGCGAGCGCGCTCTTCTTCGTGGCATCCGCTCAAGGTAGCAGCAGTAATAGACGCTGGTAGTAGCCATGGAAGCGGCTAATGCTAAATAAACACTCCTCTCACTCTTCAGTGATTTATGGAGTGACTCCACACACACACACTCTCACACACAGTGACGACACACACTCATTAAAGATGATTAATTAGCAGACAATTAGCAGCGCGAGCCTAATGTGATTGAACAGCGACACCTGCTGGACAGACGCCGCCACTGCAACATACAGACTGTCAGTGATGAAAGAGATAGATAGATAGATAGATAGATAGATAGATAGATAGATAGATAGATAGATAGATAGATAGATAGATAGATAGATAGATAGATAGATAGATAGACTTTATTTATCCCAAGCTGGGAAATTATAGTGCAGCAGCAGCATTACACAAAGTGACAAGTGACAACATAAGAATAAAAATATACTATAAAGCAAACTATACATAATAAAATATCAGAAAAGCAATAGTAAATACGATAAAATAAAATATATTGTACAGAGGTATATACAGCAAGTTGGCAGTGTTGATATGTACAAAGTAGGGAGAAGTGTGAGGTGACTGTAGATGTGAGGTGACTGTAGACATGAGATGAGATGAGATAATACTTTATTTATCCCACAACGGGGAAATTCACTTGTTTACAGCAGCGAAAAATAGAATCAAGGAGGGAAAACACAAGGGTACATATTTACAAAAAGTACTAAAAGTAGAATGTGCAGATTTAAGAATGTGCAGATTTACAAAACAAGTACTAAGGTAGAACATAAACTTAAAAACAACAACAACAAAAAACAAAAACAAAACAAACAAGAACAAAAAATAGCAATGGAGAAAAAATAGCAATGGTAGACATGAACAAGAGACTACAACTACAACATGAAAGGTGTCAGTGTGACGAGTTAAAAACTCTACAGGAGAAGTTTTATTAAAAATATCACATGGATTTTATCCATTATTATTGATCATATTGATCAGAATCAGAAATACTTTAATAAGTATAGTATAGTAATGCTGCTGTCAGACTTTACAACACCTGATTGTCAGTGATAGTCTCCTGCTCATGTTCATTGCAATGTTTGTTTCTATTTTATTCCGTTTTATTTCATTTATACCTTGCAGTTCTTATTTATATTATGTTCACTTATTTTTGTGATTACTATTTATATCATGGTCACTACTCTATAGAAATAATACTATTATTTGTATCATGGTCACTTTCTTTGCCAAATTACTTACGCTATGGTCACTTTTACACTACAATACTCTTTATATATCATGCCACTTTTTATGCCACTCAGTACTTATCTGTTTTTTAAGGTTTTTGAAGGTTGATTGTTTGGGTTTTCTTTCGTGGTTATTGTGTAGTTATAGATACTTCTGTCCGTTTAACTTCTGTCTGTTTATTGTGTTTTTGTTTTTTTATTTTGGCCTCTTCTACTTTTGTTTTTTTTTCTATCTTGCTGCTGTTACAAGTGAATTTCCCCGTGGTGGGATAAATAAAATATATATCATCCATCTATCTAAAAGGTATATGTATATATAAGGTATTAAAGGTATGTAAAAGATAAAATTTACAGTTAAATACTGTGCAACAACATTTAGAGGAGATGCTACACGTTTAAAAACATGACAAGGAGGAAATGTGGACCACAAAATAAAAATTAATAAATAAAAAATAATGTTACATCCCTGTCTAAGATGTGGGGAAAGTAACAAGGAGTTGACCAACAGCTGTTAATAACCACAAACCAAATTTTTATTGTCACTTCCATAGAGACTTGGCTTAGAAAACGGAGGGTGGCCGGTTCAAGTCCAGTATGGAACAAGTGGAAACTATATATATATATTAAAGGGATGTAAAAGATCAAATTTACAGTTAAATAACAACTGCAAAAAGTGATTGACCATGTTTGTTTGTTAGAAGATTCAAAAAAGAAATGATACTAAGGTCCAGTTCCATTTAGCTGTATACTGTCTGGTCCTGGTCTCGACTTAGTCTCAGAACAGTTGGTCTTGACTACAACACTGCCTGCTATACATGTCAGAACATGACGAGGAGAAAACGTGGACCACAAAATGGAAACCACGCTCATATCTTGAGTCATTTTTGGAATGATGTATGAGACAGATGTTTCACCAAGGTGTTCCCAGTGACCCGAAGGTGGTCCTCCTTGGTTCAGCCCCTGAAGGTCTTGAGGGTAGAGCCAAAATCAGTTTGTTACAAATACTCGTGGGAGCTGCTGCTGAATGTGTCACAATGTGATGTTTTTTTTTGATGAAGGGTCACGGGTGAAAAAGATGTTTTGGGACATTTTCAAACCTTTATTTGTTAGTGACTGCTGACGAGTGACAGAGGGAGGACGACATGCAGCAAACGGCCACAGGTTAGAGTCGACAGGTGCACGCTCTGCCAGGTGAGCTATGAAAACTTCACTGAAGATTATCCCAAAGGTGAACGCCCGTCATCCCCGATATAAATTCTCCACGTTATGAGTTTATCATGACTCATGTATAAATATCCATTATCTGGAACTGCTTGTTCTCATCAGGGTTGCCAGGAGCTGGAGTCCATCCAGCCTGTGACTTAGGCTGAGAGGCGGGGTACACCCATGGAAGCCAGAGAGAACCCACACAGACAAACCACTGCAGGTGACCCGCGTCTATAAATATATTTTAGATTTAGATATTTTGTTCAGATCATGAAGAAAAACCGATCAGGCGAGACTCGAGACAACAATCAAACACGTCAGGACACAGTGGCTGATACATTTTAATACAAAAAAGCAGTGTAAAAAAAAAGCAGATGAAAGTGTTTGTAATTAGGTGCTCAAGTCAAAATGCTTTTTGCTTTTCAGGTGAGATAATCCTGCATGACACACATGAAGCGTGCCAGGAATTAAAGCGTCCTGTGAAGTCATTACGAGGCGAATGTTACGCTGATGTCAACAGTAAACCGACACTGATGCTGAGGTCAGCTTACCATCAGAAAAAGCCTCATCCTTAGCAAATACTGCTGAATGCCTGCTGACATCAAGCAGTTAACCCTGTTCGTAGTACAGCTGCCTGAGATGCCCATGATGCCAAACCCTATCACGTGTACGAGACTATGGTTACGGTGTAAAAGTAGCCCTGGCACAGAGATGAGCAACTGATGCTTTACGTGCCAGATTGTTCTTAGTATCCGGTAAACTGATGAGTGGAAGGGGAACAGAAATACTCCCGAGCTGTTCCTTCAGTTCGTTCTGTAGGACTTTACATTTCTGCCGACGGCGTGTGAAGAATGTCACTGCAGTCGTGCTCTCTTCTCAGGAGGCGGTTTGCTTGGTGGTGCCGGGGCGGAGGACTTTGTGGCTGGTTCCCTTTCCTCTTGTTTTACAGCTTCTGCGGGAGGTTCAGGCTCCTTCTTCACCTCCACTGCAAAAACAAGAACATGCAATTAGACGACCTGTGAATTTTGTGGACACATGAATCAAGATGTGAACACAATCTGCACAAGGTTTAGCACAACGCTCTGGGCGTCTTTCTCCCGAGCAACGAATTCCAGCTCGTACTGGGGGAGACCAAGGTGTTCCCAAGCTACATGAGCTATGTAGTCCCTCCTGCAGGTTCTACGTCTGGCCCAGGGTCTCCTCCCAGGAGTCACCCTAATGAGATGCCCAAAACCACCTGAGCTGGCTCCTTTTGACATGAAGGAGCAGCGGCTCTACTCCGAGCTCCTCACCCTATCTCTAAGGCTGAGCCAGCGGAGGGAGGAAGCTCATTTCGGCCGCTTGTATCCGCAGTCTCATTCGAGACATGACGAGGTGAAGGAACAACAAGAATCACAATCCTGCAGACAGCGTACCAACCCACCGGTGTAGATATAAAGAGCTCGTTCTAAGGTAATAAATATTAAATGATTCTAATTTCCGTGTGATTACACACTGATGAAAACGTACTCGTGAATATTACATCACTGATCCTCCTCAGTGCTACACACCGGACCTTTAATTGACACTATTGATGCATTTGAAGATCGTTACCTGGAATCGGCTTTTCACCGGGCTTCGGCTGAAAGTGCAGAAAAGAAAAAAAACAACATTACTTCAATCCGATCTTTTGATCTGAGGGAATTTCAGATGAAAACACTGAGAATGATGAACTGATGAATCACACGTACCTGGTAGAATGTTGGTGGAAACTTGGACCTGAGGTCCAAAAGCAGTGTGTCGACACGGTGCCTCTGAAACAGTGAGCTCGGTTCCTCTTTCTTCTTCGACTTGGGCTTGGCTTTCTCTGCAGAACAGAAGTTACTTTTATTTAGCTACATTTGTAGCATTCACTATTCATTTATGTTTCAGGAACTATTCTGTCTGGAGCTTTATTAACTTCCAAAACCGAACCTCTCTCCTCCTGATCCTTGAAGTGCCACCAGTATCCTTTGGATGGGTGATAGCGGCAGTACGACATGGCCTCATCAAAAGCAGACTGGATCCCGTGGACGGCAGAGAGCTGAAACAGATGTGATCGATGTCACTCACAGTAAAAACATTTTGTATTTTATTATGATATGATTAAACTACAAAATGAGTCTCACCGCTCTGGAGCTGATCACTGTTCCCAGGTCTGGGGCCTGATACACCACTCCTGCTATGATGTAGTAGTCGGCCATGGGAATTACTGGAGGATGAGATCACACAGTAGAAGTGGCAATAAGATCCTTACATGCAAGACTGTGTGTGATTAGTATAAGCTCATAAAATCATAAATCTAATGACCTGTCTCAGATTGTTGTCCTGTGATAATGACAGTAAGGAACAGACCTGTGGTCAGCTGTACTGCTCTCTTATTCTTTATTAAAAAGTAATATACACGTACGCTGTACACCGACCGCTCAGTATGCTCCAATTGAATTCTGAAAATTCAATCAGATGTAACACTGCTCACCTTGTGTTGGTGACTGCCTCTGCTGTTTACGGATTATATAAAGAATTGGCTCCTGAGCATGAAGAAGAATGTACTCCACTCCCACCATCTGACTGAGAAGAAGACAGAAACCAGTCAGCAGCATAACGACTGTCTGTGCTCTTAGTTTAATGAGTGAGATGAACTTACTTCAGATGCTCCAGAGTAAGCCGCTGCATCTTCACCACCTCGTTGTTACAGGTTCGGTCATAGAAGGGGTTGCTTCTCTCAGAGAAGTAGTCCAGCACATTTCCGGGGTTAAGAATCGGGACCCAGCCGCTGTCGACCCAGGATATCCCGAGAAGGTTGTCTGTGAACCGAATGAAAAATGTAACCGCCGTCCTGAGCTGTGTGCTGGTCTACTGAGGTACATTTGCACTGGTTATGTGTGAAGTTTGAGATTATACTGAGGCATTGATGCATCATCATCATAGCCTTAGGTTTTAATAAAACTGATCAGGAGGTCCAGCTCTGTCCTGGACTGCCCTGTAGACTCCAGAGGAAGTGTGGGAGAGGAGCTGACATCCATCACGGACACCTCCTCTCACCTCAAACAGCTCCTCCAGCAACAGACTGCTGCTGATGTAAGAAGGAGATCTGCCACAGGTCCTCCGATACAACACCAGCACGACTTCATGACTCTTTCTTCTCTAGATTTAAGATTTATGAATCATTTCTTATCGACCTTGTGTATACGAGCTGCCGTGTGGGATCACACATCATTTGATGTGTGGCTCTGTAATAACAGCTTCGATCTGAGCAAACATAACTGACTGTGTAATAACTCCCTCTGTGCAGAGAGAGGAGACTCATTCTCTCCATTTAAGTTTCACAATGCACATTTATCCATAAGTGTACTTTCATATATATATTCCTCTTATGTATATTTGTAGAGGTAGATGTTCTTCCTCCTTAGAGTTTGTTCTTTTTATATTGTTATTTATATTTTTACCTCATGCCTGTGTGTCTGTCTATACTGCCATATATATTTAGACTGATCATTCTGTTCATACTGTCAGACTGTTGTTTCTGTTTATATTGTTCATTCTGCCATATTTATACTATTTATATCTTCCAGACTTGTCTTTTCTTTTCTTGGATGTCTTTTAGCTCGTATATATTTTTAATTTATTTATTATTTTTACATCTTTTACTTATATTTTATATAAGCTGCATTGTGTCATGTCTGCCAACCTGTAGCAGTGACAGACTTCTTGTCCTCTTCTTCATCACTCTCGTTGAAGTCATCCAGGTTGCCAATGTCTGCAGGTTTGACGCTCATCAGACTGGCCAGACTCTGCATGTCTTCATCACTGAGGAACAAAGACATAAGAACAAAGAGAATTTAAATTTGAAGTAATATTTAGTAAGTATTGTTGAAGTACCACTCTCTGAGAGAACATCACGATACTGGTGTCCTAGATCATAGACATCATAAAAACATGTTGTACCTGTACAAAAAGTGCCCTAACAACTGGTGCTGATGTAATAAACAGTAGCAGAGGAACAAATAACTTACGTGGCTTTCCCCTCCCGAACAAATACACATGACAGCGACAGCTTGAGCGTGGCTTCCACCACTTTGATAGACAACGGCTTCAGCTTCAATGTCAGGTCAGTCTGGGTCGGCGTGGGACTGGCAAACCGCTTCAGGTTGATGTCTGCTGATGCCAGCACCTTACGATGCCCCTTGTTCTCCTTTACAGGACCAACAGACACAACAATGACATCATTGTATTGTATTTTGAATGACTGGAGGAGGAAGAATTACATTTAGTAGTAACAGTAATACCACAAATCCTCCATTAAAGTAAAAATCATAATTTATAATTGTACAAATTTAAAGTACAGCACAAAAAGAATGTAAATAAAAGGTCAAAATTAAAAGTACTAAAAGGGCTAGTACTAATACTGATAGTTGTTGTTACTGTATCATGTTGAAGATACTGATCATATGTTTTAAACTCAAAATGAATATAAGGGAGAAAATATGTACAATATTTTGTGGAGTGGAAGTGCATGCCAGATTTAAGTAATTTGACTGAGAAAATAATTGATGGGTTCATTTGTTACTTAGGAAGAGTTCAAGAAGTACTTACACCTTCAATGACAAATGTCCAGTCTTTGTCCTCAAACTCATCAGCACTGACCTCCTGAAACACAACACGCAACAAACAATGAACATGCACCCATTACTCATGCATGTACGTACATGTGTGTTGCTATCATCTAGTTGTTGAACATATACTCTTTATAAGCTGTGTAAATGTGACATAACTATTCACAGTTACGGGCAAGTTAGAATCACCAAATAAGATCAGATTAGATTATACTATTTATCCCACAGGAGGGAAATTCACTCGTCACAGCAGCAAAAGATGTGTAACATACACTACAGAATAAAATAAAATGGGCAAACACGACGAACAGATAGAAAGTATCCTTCAGCCTATTCAACACACAAAAAAACAAACGGGCAAACAGTAGACAGATGTGCAAAACGAGTACTAAAAGTAAAGTGGCCATAATATAAATAATATTGCACATTGTAAGTAATTGGAGTGGAAATATAAATACAGATAAAAAGTAAAATACATACAAAAGCTGTGGTGAGTAGTGGTAGGAATTGAAACAGTAACATGATCAGGTGGTGCAGGTGTTGTAGATGTGGGTGTAGCAGTCTGCTGTGTCATGTAGGGGTGATGGATGATGGATGTCAGCTTAGCTAACATCCATCATGGACAACACGTCTCACCCACTTCCTCCACGGAGTTCAGAGGACAGTCCAGGACAGAGCTCGCTCTGCTGATCAGTTTATTGAATCTCCGACAAACTATCTAGGTTGGGCCTAGAGCCAGGGTAGAGATTACAATGCCATAATTACACCAGCAAATCCTACACACTGGACCTTTAATCATCTTGATTAGTTAAGTTGGAATAAAAGGTTGTAAAGGCATTTTAATTAAGTACAAAAAAATACATTATTGTTACTTAACTGGCACTTTAAAATGTAATCTTAAATGTAAATCATGGTATTTTTAATCCTAATTTATCAATATTATGTCTGTACTTTTATGTATTGCTTTGACATGTGTGCATCCTTCTTAACAACAACAACAACTGTATATCCAGATCTCCTCACCAAAAAAAAAAGCACCAGTCTGAGCATTGCACAATCAGCCACATTTAATAGCTTTCATGGTTCATGGTCTTTATTTCTGATCAGCAGCATTTGCTCCAGAGAGCTGAAATTCCGAGACACACCCAGACAGCTGAGTTCACTGCCCTGCGAGTGTGACAGGACAGATGGATGTAAGCATGGTGAGCGCACAAGCTTACACACACTCACTCCAGTGTGGAGAGAATTGCAGTCAGAAATGAGAGGTTCTTTTGTCACAGGAAAGACAGCGTATTCATCACCTGGCTGAGTGCCTTCCCCCCTTCATAACAGAGGCTCCTAACACTATTACCCAGCATAAACCCCGGTTTGAATGACATCATAGCCTGTCATTAGAGACTGTGGCTTGTCATGAGTCTGTCCAAAGTGGCTGCGCAGAAGGAGAGCAGTCTGGGTGAACAGCAGCCAAGCTGCTCGGGCGAGAGACGACAGGCAGGATGATCTTTATCTGATTCATCTGAGTGGAGATGAGTGCATTCCTCCAATCTGAGATGAGGGCGGCAGACTGGAAGGGGCATTTAGGTGGAAAGAGGGGGTTGACACCTCCTACTTGTAAGAAATTTAGTCTAAAGAGGCTGAAATATTGCCCAATTTCCAAATGGACTCACATGCAAGGCCCAGAGAGAGAGAGAGATCTGATAAAACAAGTAGTTATTCATGAGTCAAATAAGGTTTTATGTCTTTTATTTGACTCTAATTAACACAATAATACAAGACATACAAGATGAAGACACAAAATATATTGAGGTGCAATGAGGCAGGACTACACTGTAAAAAAATGTCTGTACATTTTACAATGAAAAAACTGCCAAACCATGACAGTAAAGTATGCCATGAAATATGAGTGTGTCATATTTCAAAACCTTTATTTATACGTCATTTCAAGAGGATTTATACAGAGTAAAGTAATACTGTATATCAGAGAACTGTATAGAAAAACACTAACATTTAATGGCATGTTTTACTGTCATGGTTTGGCAGTTTTGCATCATAAAATCTCAAACATTTTAAAATATGGAATAAAACGGCAACCTTATCGACACTACTAATATCCTATTACTGTAATATTAAAAAAGGTTATTCTGTATTTATTACGGTAAGATTGTGGCAAACACAGCTGCCACTTCTTTACTGTAAAAACATTTTTTTTTTACAGTGCCATAATTCTGTAATTAATATGGAATAACTTTTTCTAATATGAAAGGACACTGTTGATTTCATGTATAAGTGTTTTATTCCATATTTGAAAAATGCCAAACCATTACTGCAAAATATTACAGCGTTTTACTGTATAATGAACAGTCTAATGTGAAATACTTTATTCTGTGTAAATCCCCTTAAAATGCTGTATAAATAAAGGTCAGTGTCATACTTCATGGTATATTTTACAGTCTTTCACTGTAAAATCCACAGACATTTTAAAATATGGAATAAAACGCCTTTTTTTTTTTTACAGTGTATATTTCCCTAAATACTAAAATAATGTGGTTTGCTGAATAATTTCCTTGTGCAAACAAACTGATAATGAAATCATCTCCAGATAAACTGATGATCAAACCTCTCCTCTTCCTGCTGGAGGACCCCCATGGGACCACTGGCCTTGTATTTATCGACCAATCGGGCTCGTCGGACGGGAAAAATAGGAGCGCAGGCTCCAGCAGAGGAGCGCGCATCGCGCGTCGCGCAGGCTTTTGCGCACAGAGGAGACGTAGCTGCGACACTGGCGAGGCGAAGACGCGACTACCGGCCGAGAAGATGCAGTGAAGAGGAGCCTCAGACTTCCCTGAGAATCCACAGCCAGTGCCCGTCGGGGGGCAGCTACAGAGAAATAACGTCGAGAAAAAAAAAATGAGCGTGATCAAAGCTGGGCACGACGGGAGGGTGGACGGTGGAAGAGGCAGCCACACCGACAACGGCAGCGGCTCTCCGAGGCTCCAGCAGTGCGCTCAGCCTCCCAACAGCAGCGGCGGCAGCAGCCGGACCAAAGATGCCAGATATCAGCAGCAGCTCCAGCAGCAGAGGCATCATGGTGCGTCGATGCTGAAACAACCGTCTCACAACGAGCCAGCCGACGTCGTGAGGCGGGCGCTGGACTTCAAGTGCCAAGGCACCCAGTGCTACAAGGATAAGAAGTACCGAGAGGCGATTGGCAAGTATCACCGCGCTCTGTTGGAGATTAAGGGGCTGTGCAGGGTGCTGGGAGACCCGGACACCAGCTCCAAGCCTCCGTCCCCCCTCCTGCCCACCATCAGCAAGTCCACCACGCTGACAGATGAGCAGAAGGGGGCCATGGAGAATGCAGAGCTGGAGTGTTACAACAGCTTGGCGGGTAAGAGACGTTTCACACACACACACACACACACACACACACACACACACACACACTGCACTTATCCTCTTTCCAACACAGAAACATACTGGGAATACTCCAGAACTCATGAATGATTCATAGACAGTATGAGTCATTCTCAGGCTTACCCCACTATCGCCCTCACTTTCTTTTGATATCCACTTCATATGGGTGGAATATTTATTTCCCCCTCGGTGGATTCAGTTATTTTATTTGTTAGAACGGACCAACAAATCCACCCATCGGTGCCTAACAAGATATACATCACCTTCCTCTGCTGTAAAATAAAATGTGTGCAGTTTGATCACTAACTTTCCTCTTCTCTTTCTCTTTCTCCAGCCTGCTTGTTGCAAATGGAGCTGGTGAACTATGAGCGAGTGAAGGAGTACTGCCTCAAAGTGCTTCACAAGGAGGGGAAGAACTTCAAAGCTCTGTACCGATCCGGCGTGGCCTATTACCACCTAGGAGACTTCCAGAAGGCGCTGTACTACCTGAAGGAGTCGCACAAACAGGAACCATCAGGTCAGGGTCGAGCTCATTGGGCCATTCGATCGCACTGTTCTTTCTTCCATGACAAACATGTTTACTGTGTTGGTGGTGCACTGCTCGCTTTCCCCTGTTTCATCCGTCCATTATCTGTGAGTGCTCGTCCTCATCAGGGTCACACTTAGGGGGCGAGAGGCTCATCACAGGGCACATAGAGACAAACAACAGCAGTTTGTAGCCAATCCAGTGATATGATGATGATATAACTTCAGTGGGGGATGTTCTGCTGAAAAATGAGTATTTTTGGTGATAATGGAGTTTTGTTTTCATTCGTACGGCTTCTCCTGTTTGAATCTGAACACTTCTTCCATCACCGCTTTTGGATATTTGAGCGATTTGAAAGCATGACTCTGGATTCTGGCTGTTGATTTCGGGCAAGTAAGTAAATGATGAGTCAGTTGTACGTAGGATTTGATGGTGGTGTTAATTCAGTGGAGTCCCACAGAGCTGATCGGGGGTGATTGAGATGAGCATCAAATTTAATTTGGATTGTCTTCAACGAAAAAAAAAAAGAAAAATTCCACATGTTGTGGTTTTAATCAAAGAAAAATACATAAATCAAATAAGACAAAGATGAATGTCAGTCTGTCCTCCTGTGTATGTGCAGTGTTAGTCACCTCAGATGAAGGACTCAGAGCAGATCTTTTTCACAGCAGACATTTTGACCCGGTCCCTGTCTCAGCACACCATGACAGTGTGACAGCGGACCAGCATGCACCCTGAAGACCAGGACACCTGTAAGCGAAGCGGCTAAATGGAATCGAACCATTATTGATCTCATTATTTACACTTGTGCTCTCCCTGCTGTGACATGTCAGACCGTCTTCAGTGAAAAATGGCCTGTCGACAAGCAGGCAAACAGGAAGAGGTGAATGCTGGGAGCCAGTTAGGAGATTGGAAACAGGTGGGCGTGCAAAGTCAGGTAATGACGGATGACGGAGGACAGGAGAGGAAGAGCAGACAACAGGAAACTTAATGCAAAGCTGAGATGAGCTGGTTGTAGCCGAGCTCGCAGTCTGCTTCTTTACACGTTAATGCCACCTCTAGATTCATGAAATATTGGGGTCCCTGAGGGACCTTTAACATTTATGTCATTGATTCTTCTACGCTGAGAGACAAATGAAACGTTTTCTTACCAAGAACATAACAAGCTTTTCACTCATCTCTACTCTCTGCACTACAGTGCATATATGTTCTTTTGAGTATTCAATGAAAGATTAATTCAGAGAAGATGAGGACGTGCTCATCTACGCCACAATGCAAAGGTGAAATCTGCATCCTGAAGCCGTCTCCAGCTCAAATCGTTCATCTGTTTGACTGTGAATTTGTATTAATTGCACGTTTGATCACGTTTATGTTTCACTTGATTGATGACACCATTTGTAGTTTATTTATAGTTCGTAGCTTCACTGCCTCTTCGCTCTGTCAGACGTCCGAGCTCTGTTTAGGTGGAAGATTTACGAGCACACTGATGCGCGCTTCCTGCCTGAGCAGGAAATAAATCAGCCTTTTCCTGTCTTTGTTTTGCAGACACCAATGTCATCCGCTACATCCAGCTGACAGAGATGAAGATTCGCCGGAATGCCCAGAGGGACAAGAAAGAGGCGACATAAGCACTCAACCGCCTCACCCAGTCATAAAGTTTCAGCCCTTACTGTGTGCCACCCAGACCTTACACACCACGAGTCAGAGGTCTCGGTGTGAAAAGATATTTGTTTGCTTTTGCCTTGCACAGCATCCGGTGGCCAGTTACGTGATTGATCTTCATCATTGTGTGCTAGAAACATTTTTTTTTTATTTAGAACAAAAAAAAATTGTACCTGAAACTGAGTTTCCTGTCTCTCCGCCAAAATTCAAACTCGTACGAATTCCAAGTATTTTTTAACCTTTACAAACTGATGCACTGCCAGTCCAAACATTGCACATACAGGCCAACACTTGTGATAAAGAGAGAGAGAGAGAGGAGGAGGAACAAGGTCCTCCGAGTGAATCCAGCACGTCTGCAGGCGAGTGTAGCTGTAATTTAGTACGTGCCCTCGCACAAGATGTCTCTTGAATGGCATGGAGTAATCGAGTAACAACCACCTACACGTCTGTCACCGTACTTTTGATTTTGAAAGTACGACAAAAGGTCCAAAATGTTTTTATATCTGAAGTCAGAGGTGCTTTCGGGAAAGTAGGTTTTTTACGAAATGCCTGGACGAGGACGTCAAAAGCACATGGTTGCTAATTGCAGTACAAACTTAAGAGACATATCACAAAATGTAAATAGGCTACTTTATAGAAATCACACAAAAAATATAATGGAGAGGTGAGCTATTTGTGTTTATTAATGCCAAAACAAAGCACTTCATTCACAGCATTTTCTGTATCAACAAATACTGTATGTTTACTGTAAAGGTATGCGTGTAATAAATGTGTCTATTGATTGAAAGACTTTGTCGTCGTGCTGCAGCGGTGGATTTCCTGTTTCCGTTTTTAAATTTTCTGTGTTCTTCAGAAGCCGAAATAGATCTATGGAGAAACGCTGACGTCGGCATGTGTAAACAAAGCTGAACATCGCTCGTTGCCATGGTGAAAAACAGATAAAAAGTCGGCGCATGGAAGTTGATTTTCCGTAAATTACATAACAGAAAAACATCTTGATGTAATAAACAGAATCAGTGGAAGGATCCCTTTAGATTAAATGACTTTTTTTTTTTTAAATCTGCAATATTTTTTGGCCACTTGGTCTCCTTATTAACACATTAACAGACACAGAGCAGTGTTAGCATCTATGGCAGTAAAAAGAAGTGCACAGTGACGTCACCTGCAGGTTTCTGAAGAGACTTTTTGAAGCTCAGAATATGCAGCTACGTCCGACGCCATGTTGGCAGCCATGCCTCTTCTGCAAAGACGAAGATGATCCTCAGACCTGAGGCGGCTGAATGACGTCTGGGTGCTCAAACAAGCCACCTCTAACTGCACCTACCTGCCAATCAAAGCTCTTGCTCCTGCATAACTTTAAGCCTTAATATAATGTGAACAGGTGAGTTGTATATAAATTCACCCTCAGTACAGTTGTCATGAACGGGGAAATTAGCTACAGAGACCAAAACTGTTTTTTGTACCAGGCTGTAAACATGTTTATTTCTGCTATAACATGGGGACTTATGGAGACTGACTCACTTCTGGAGCCAGACTCAAGTGGACGTTTGAGGAACTGCAGCTTTCAGGCTTCATTTCCCAGTGGCAGCTAGCAGTGAAGTTGCAGATTGCAACAGAATGAATACCCTCCCACGCCTCACCTTCTCCTTTCCAAACAAACTCATATCTAGATCAGCGTTTGGTTTGTCTGCTCAGGGCTACTGTAGAAAAATGGTGGTTCAACATGTAAGAGGACCCGCAAACGATTCTTATTTCCAGGTGATTACACACTAATGAAAACATACGAATAATTATTTTCCTCCTCCTGAATCTCTCACACTGGACCTTTAAATGCTCCACTATGTTCACTATCTAATCTCTGACTGTCTGCTGTGCTGAGGAAGTCAGATTTATAGCTTCTTTCCCACTTTTTTTGTGAAAGCAGCTGTCTGCTGCCGCACATAACAACATGTGAGCGATGGGAGTGAACTAAAATAGAAAGTTTGCGGGACAGTAAATCAAAATAATGAGCTGAAAGATGCTAAAATATGAAGGAGAACTGCTGAGGGTGAACTACAGAGTACAAGAAACATATATATTTATATCCAAACTCAACAATCAAACAAGGAAACACAGCCTCATAAAAGAATTGGTGACCAGACGGATTGTTTGCTATGATTTTACTCAAATCAGTGTGTTCCAGTGCAAATACAAGTCAGTCAGTAACAGTATTATTCCCAACCTGAACAATGTCCATCAGCAACGGTAAGATCAGCTTATTCGTGGTAACATTTCACACAGATGATGACGCCTCGGCTACACCTCAGAGGGACAACTTCCTTTCAACTAGCACCCTTAGTTGAAGATACTGAGTTTGTACATTGAGCATGATCACATTCTGCACAGTCCTCAGAGAAAAAGCATTCACATTTACATGTATATCGGGTCACACTTTGGGTAAAAGACAGATCAGATATCAGAGGATGCGGCCCCTCCAGGCTCAGAGGTCACTTGACATTTGAAAATGAGAAAAACAGGCGTTAAGACCGGAGTCTGATAATGTTTTTCACTACCTGAAATCCCCCCAGTACACTGAATTTCCTTGTCAAGCAGTTTAAAATGATGCAAAGAATTATTTTAAAGTAATATCGAACACAAGTAAAATGTGAAAACAAAAACTAGTGTGCACAAACCCAGTTTGCATGCGTTTAGCTCTGTCAAATCCCCTTTTTATATTTGGATAATTAAATAATCTGTTGATCATTTTTCGAGCTGATTAATTGTCTATAAATTAAACAAAGCTCATCCCTTCCTTAAGCCCAAATTGTTGTCATCAAATTGCTCGTCCAAAAACCCATCACAAAATTCAGTTTAGTGTCAGATCACATGAAGAAAAGCAGATTCTCACAGTTTAGGATGAAACCAGGGAATATGTTAGGGACATTATACACATGATATTTGAAAGAAATGCATTCACACAATATACTGAATTTCACTATACTGCATGAGAGTGTGTGGGAACATTTCAGTACGTCGTATGAGAGCATTCTTATATTTTGTGAGAGGTTTTCAGCATAGTAAGTCAATGCATTTGGTTTCACCTGTATGAGGAAAACGCCCCTCATGAGGGAATGTTTGGTTGTTTTACATAAAAAAAATGACTTAAACAATTAAATTAAATATTGATTATGGAACTAAATGTGTCTGCTTCATAGGTTATAGCTGGACTGAAACAACTTGCACCCTTAAAGAAAAAAGACAACCTGAAGAAAACGTGAACATGAAGCCGAATGTGGCTGCATTTTGTTGGAAGACACATTTAACTCTAGAAAACATTCATGGACAGCAGCAGTGAGAGTCAAAAATCAAGGCAAATACAAGAAATTATAAAAAAATAAATGAATCAATAAATAAAATCATTAAAAATATAAATAATAAGGAATGAACGTCCACATGCCACCAGGGCCTGCTTCACCTGCATGCCATTCAACACTCATGCAGTTTGCCGCTTACATAATCAAACCCTCATCCTATCTTGATCAACAATTTATGAGGCAGACGATTTACAGAGTTACAAATACAAAGTTCCCTTTTTTTTGTTTTGTTCCCCCAGTGTGGAGAAATGTTTCTGAACCGCCCGGGTCGGGATCCAAACCAGCTGCTCTGACAGGGGCCACAAACAAAGAGCCAACTCGACACATTAATGAGTTCTTTGAGATATTTCGGTTCCTGACAGTGTGTTTCGGTCCCGATTCAAACCCGAGCAGTAGTGACATTCTTCTTTAGAGTAAAGTTCACCGTACACGACTCGAGATGGCGTCAAGACGTTCTCGTACCGACACTGTTTCAAGACGAATGCAAAGAAGTGCTCCTAATATACATCAGCATCAGGTGATTGGTGACGACAGGTGCTCAGTACAAAACAGGAATCCATCAGCCGTTACGAACACGGGACAGTGAATCACACGCGTGGAGTTTGAATAATGCAAGACGAGTTACAAATAATCAGAGACCAGTGGAAAGATACGAAACAAACCTGAAGCTTTACATTCATGACGCTTTCCAAAAGTGCACTTCATTAAATGCACAATCTTGAACTCAAGCTTGAAATTAAGGAAAATGATGTAAAGCTTTCAATGCCATTCTGCCATAAAGTCATTAATTAATTAGCTTATTCTCAACGTAAAAAAGTGAGTAAAGTGTTCTGCCTCTCTAATGCATTAGGAACCAGACCTGGGTCAAATAAAATACTTTAGTTTGAGCTGTTTTAGATGCCAAATTTGATTTTTTTTCCATCACAAATGGCTAAATTGCATGTCAGAGGTCAAATATTCACAGTAAATGTCTTCCTGTAATTTTGCAACAATCTTCTAGTTGGGTAAAGGTGAACCTCCCCCGTTAAGCACTGATTAAAGCTAAAACCAGATTCATTTTGTAGGTTAATTAGACCTGTTACAATCCAGAGGCTAACAGCAGGGACATCTCCTTTTTGTGTTGACCCGGGCCTGTATGCACATGGGGGCTGAGTTAGGACCAGAATCCGGGTCTGTAGCGGTAAGGAGAGTCTTTAGGAAAGTTGATCTCTGGTCTGCAAAGCGGGACGGTTCCATCCCGGGACTGTCCCTCATCCAGCTGATCCAGCAGGTTTGCCTTCCTGCGGGGGGAGTACGGCGTCGGTGCTTCCATGGGGGTGGGCAGCACCGCCGGGTCTCTACCAAACTCTACAGTCGGAGGAGTCTCTGTGCTGGACGTGTGGGCGGGGGAGTCGCCGTTACCCAGGTTATGTCCGTTTCCCCTTTGCCTCGCTTCCGCCCAGAACACGTCGCAGCGCGCCCGGGGTGAAGGCCGAGGTCGAGCCACAAAGTCAAGGGTCTTGGGCCGTTCGGGAGCACAGCGACGACGGGGAGTTGGAGGGAACACGATGTTTGGATCGGGGAGCCGGGGGACCTCCGGACAGTCTTCTTTGAAACCTCTGAAGCCACCTGATGCAGAAAAACAAAGAAAGATGAAAATCAATGAGAGGAAGTCCAGTATTATATTTCCAGAGCTGAATTTATTGGGTTAGACCAATATTTTGTCTGGTTGCTGGGAGGCCAATACTGTTGATTTGCTAAATATCTGGTGTCAACCAATAAAGCACGTCATTAATACTGTATGACTGAGGCTGAACCTGCCTACAGCTACATAAGTGACACTAAAACCTTCAATAACATTTGAATTTGACATCATTCTTTTTCCTTCCCCAGCTAAATCCATGGCACTCCATATAGCAAGATGAACATAGTTGGAACAGAAGAAGACTTCACCTGTGTTCTCTAATGTTGTTTTTTCTGGCAATGGGTGCAGATTATTAGGAGGGCAACTCTTCTTGATGGCCCCGTCTGACGGTGTTCGACGCAGGCCACGTGAGGAACTTGGAGCGCAGGGTATGTGTGTGGGTGTGAGGGACTGGCGGGGGTTACGCTTGAAGCTCTCGAGGTGGGTGTTGACCAGCGGGTTGATCGGAGGTTGGATGGCCTGACGCTGTGAGACGGGAAGCGGCGAGGCAGCGCGGCAGACCAACAACTCCTCGCTGTCGGAGCGCAGCAGCGAGCGGGTGGAGTTGCAGTCGGACACCGATGATAAGGACAGCAGCGTGTAAGAGGCCGGCAGGGCTCGCTCGGGCAGCGAGGGCGCTGAGGGTTTCAGCGGGCTTTCCCGTCGGAACAGTTTGTGAGTCTGGGGGCTGGTGCTCCGCTTCTGGCCCCCTGTCCTGTGGAAGAAACCCTCCCAGCGTGGTTTGATGCTCTCCTCCGGTTGGGCTGCAGTTAGCAGGTTGCAGCCAAGTCCGACGGCTGCCAGCAGAGCTCCACAGCCCAGCAGGACCAGTTCGGACCGCCGGCCTCCACCGGGGCTCTTTCTGCACGGCGGCGTTCCTGGAAGCTGGCCGCTCGGGCAGTACTCGTCGCCGTCACTCTCGGCAGCAGCACCGGTGTGGTTCTCCTTGTGGAAGGGGATGCAGAGGTAGGACTGAGCAGGAGCTTCTCCTGGCTCAGTAGTGAAGCAGCAGTCTTCATTTTCTAAAGACAGGATCATTCACATGTTCATGTCAGAATGCAGATTTGTTCACAGACACAACAGGCCACATTCCAAACGTCTAGGTTTGGTTTGCTGAGTGTGCTGGTTACAGTCACACAGCTGCAAACATCTGTGAGTTTCTCAGGTCAGCCACTAAGAGCCGTGTGGGAGTGAACTCTTTACCCATCTCCACAAGGCTCGGCACTCCGGGCACTGCAGGACTGTGTCTCGGGGATCTGCGGAGGTTCGGGGCGCTGCAGGACCGCTGCCTGCTGCCTTCGTGGGGAGGCTTCACACTGTCAGGGAGGAAGAGATGAAGACGGAGATGATGAAAAGACAGAAAGTGAAGTAAAAGGGCTGAATACTTCATTAGAGTCGAAGCTCACGTGGCATCAGCGCTGTGCTCCCTGTACGGGCCACACCCGCGGGATCTTCCCTTTTTCCTGGACCCCTTCCTCTCGTCGTCTTCTTCATCCTGCTGAAAGCGACCCCAGGCCGTGCATCCCTCCCCTGGAGTGACTGCGAAACGGGACGTTTTAAAAGAGAACTGATATATGAAATATGTTGGAATTAATAATAACTGAACCAAGTGGAAAACCAAGTTTCTCCATGATAACGATCAAGTAAATCTCAATTCATTCTTGTGCCGCTTACGTTGGATCGCTCTCAGGCGGGGCAGCATCGGCGGACTGGTCTGAGGACTGGAACCGCTGCTCAGCAGACTCCTCCGCCGATCATGCGAGGGAGACGCCTGCACCGTGATTTTGTGCTGAAAATCTAAATTTCACAACACAAACGCTTCATGAACACAGGTGGACAGTACACGGAGGTCAAGAGCAACCGTCTCTTCCTTAAACTTTAACATCACAATGTGTTTGCATAATCTACTTCAGATGTTGGAGATGTCCAGATGTTTGAACACTGACACACCGGATCAGTCCGGTTTGTTTGCAGTACCTGACGGCAGGCTGATCCTATTCCCATCCTTGAGTTTAAGGCGGTTGCGGCGGAACTTGCCCTGCCGGCTCTCCACGTGAGGCTTCTCCTGGTAGAGCTGGTGAATGATGATGTTGAGCTCTCGCTCCAGGATGTGGATCTCTCGCTCGGCCAGTTCCTGCTCGCGCCTCCTCAGCGCCTCCTCCTGGCACTTCTGCTGCAGCGCGGCTTGGGTCAGCTCCTCCTCCCACGATCGCAGCTCCTGCAGGGAACAAAAAAAGAAAGAAAAGCAATAAACTCCCCGACGTATACAAATAGATTTCAACACCGAGTCACAACCATCTTTACCTTCTCCTTGGTCCTCAGCTGATCAAACATCTCCTGGATCTCCAGCTTCCAGTCATCCTGCAGGGAGTGGAAGGACTCCACTGGCATCTCAAAGAAGCCAGACTCTTCGATGGCCGTCAGCTGGTCCAGAATAGCTGTGAACTGTGGTCGGGAGTGAGGGTCCGGGCTCCAGCATTCTGTGGCAAAAAGAAACACTCTTAAAAACCAGGCGCCAGGTTCGCCTCAGCAAAAATGATTCTTGGCCCTTCAAGTGTTTCCAGAAATTGATAATATATTCTGTTTATTTGATGCTTGTCAGTGAGATTTCAGAGGCTTCTTCTGGCTGCGGTGGATAAACACACAAATCTCCTGGTGTCTTGTTGCTTTTTCCATAATAAATGTTCAAAGGTATCTTTCTGGCACACAAACTGACACTTGTTATATTTGGCTCTCTCGTTAAGAAACATTTGGACACACATTATGCGATCATTTCATTCTGATTTGGATTTTCTGATTCGCTTTGGTTCCTCTTACCCTCCATGAGACGTGCAAAGGGCTCGGGACAGGTCGAGGGAATGGGCAAAGCCAGTTTGTTCATCGCCACGCCGTAAGCCACTGCGAGACAGTCGATGCCACGAAATGGAACTTCTCCCGTCAGCAGCTCCCACAACAGCACGCCGTAACTATTGTTAAAGAAGGAAGGAAGCATTTATTAGGATGATGAAGTGATTCTCCTCATTACTGTCATGAAGCATGCTGGGAAAGCCCACATCCAGTCAGGAATAGCTGAGTTTGGACGGATAATGCTGAGACTACACACGGCGTGAAAGCAAACAGATTCTCTCACATACGAATGACGGGCTTAGATTAGATATTCACACATGCTACGCCCGCTTTGGTTTAAAATAGGATCTGAATTCTTCTTCTGTTTAAACTTGCCAAACATCACGAGGTTCACACACACAGACAAAGCTGATTGGCTCCAAAAAGGTCTTAACTTTTCTCGTCTGTTGTTTCCCGTTGGTGGAACGTCCTACCAGCTCCTACAGATCAGGGGCGTCCCTCTCTACCTTCACAAACCTCCTGAAGACCTCCAGCTCTTCAGAGAGGACCTCCTCTACAACACTACCAACACCTGGACATGATAAACTGTCACAGTACTCACTGCTGCACCAACATGTCCTCGTCACGCTGATTGCTTTGAATAAAAGCATCGGCTAAATGACAAAATGTGAATGCAAAGCAGGTTTGCAGGACTGCCACATTATTTATTATTCTGCTGATTATTCCATGAATATCCAAGTCTATAAAAAGATGAATAAATGTGCATCACAGTTTGTCTCCTCAGACTGATTCTTCAATACGACGAACAGTCCAAAACCCAACGACAGTCTGCCTATCATAATAACAGTACGACTTAATTAATGATTAAAATAGATGCCAATCAACTAATCGAGTTATTAAGATATCTTTCCAGCCGTACTATAAATAATGAGACTGCAATAAACAAATCTCTCCAGGTGAGTACGTGATGTTGCACTGTGCACGTTATTCATGTCGACCTAAACGTTCAAACTGAAGTGGAATTTGTGAATATTTCGACAGAGTCCGTGCAAAATTATTATAGCTGTGACACACCACCCACACGGGGCCAATATACACGTTTTTATCTCTTCTTCCTCGAGTCTTTACCACGTTACTGTCACAGGAGAAGAGAACGCCACCTTGCATGTCACTGCACGTTGTTCGAGAACCTGATAAGTAAAACCTGCGAGTCATGAAATAGAAAAAGAAGACATGCAGCGCTGTGTCATCCATGTTTAATCTCTCTCACACGAGCACACCGAGCTAATGTTGAATATATATTCAGAGTCGTGTGTTCTCTTCTAGTTTTGTACATCTCAGTACACATTCTGTTCTTATTTTACAGTGCCAGTCTGTTACTATGGCAACTGCTTCCCCCGAGCTGAACTTTCTCCTTGTGCCTGATGGATAAGACTGGTTTTCTTTTTGGCATGAACCCCCCCCACCGTTCCTCTGCCCACCTCCAGACGTCGCTACCCTTGGAGAACGTGGACGAGCGGATGACTTCGGGAGCCATCCAGGCGTAGGTGCCGGCGGCGCTCATCTTGGTGGTGCGGTGCCACTCCCGCGCCAGCCCGAAATCTGTGATCTTCAGAGTCTTGTTGCTGAGGTCTTCCATCTCAACCCTCTCGAGGATGAGGACTAGAGTGGTTTGGGCGAATGGTGGGAGCAGGAGGTGATGAGGATGGGGATGGGAATGGTAGGGAGGGATGGAGGGGGAGTGACGGTAACGCAAAAAAGGTTTCAGGTAATCATCATCGGGGTTGTGATGTTGGGAGGGGCGGCAGCAGGACGGGGATCAGGCCCACGATAAAACACAATGCATGTGGAAATGTAAAAATTAGACACATGGCGGATGAACAGAACGGGGTGCGGTTGGTGGGAGGCGTGATGAAAGGATTGGAGGGATGAAAGCAGAGTAGAGAACAAACAGAGAAAGCAAGAAACAGTGAGACACTCCAACAGAGGATGAAAAACACCAACCTGGATCAGTGCTAATGATCTCACTGCGTATTTTTAACAGTTAAACTGCAGGAACAGCCTCTTCTTACACACCCAGACCAGCACAAGCTGAGCAGGGCTCCTCCTAACCACATGCTCACTCTCTCTCCCCCATTCAGCTCCACAATGCCAGGCCATCTGCTGTGGCTGTGCCCAGTGGAGAGGGTGTGTCTGCAGGCTGCGGTGCACATCAAGCCGGGGCGCCCCCCCCAAATTCATCTGCTGCTCGTGTGGCTCTAATGCTACAGAGGCAGTTTCCAAAGAAACTAAAACCTAAACATGTGGCTGAAGTAAATCCCACTACTGTGCAGCTCGAGAGTCAGAACATGAAAACAAACAGCTGATTCCCCCCCGAGGCCAATCATGCTCCAAATGTATGCACTCAGTGTAATGCACGGCGCTTCAGAGAGGAGCATGTTATGTGAAAGGGAGGCGGTTGAAAGGTTGAAGGTAAAATGATGAGGACAGCTGATCACTGAGTGGCTGAAGAATAAAGATATAATGAGTAAAGTGTTCGGTGCTATGACGGAATGGTGTGCAGAGCGAACTCACTGTTTCACAGCGAGCCGGAGAATTAAACACCAAGATGTGCTGCACAGCCAGATTTTATTAGCAAGCACAGGCACCAGGCACCAAATCAAGTGGCAGCAACCGTGGCTGTGAAGTGAAGCCAATGCAGAAGAGCCCCCAAAAAACTGCAGTTCCTCTAACGTCCACTTGAGGCTGGCTCCAGAAGTGAGTCAGTCTCCATAAGTCCCCATGTTTCACAGCAGAAATAAACATGTTTACAGCCTGGTACAAAAAACAGTTTTGGTCTCTGTAGCTAATTTCCCCGTTCATGACAACTGTACTGAGGGTGAATTTATATACAACTCACCTGTTCACATTATATTAAGGCTTAAAGTTATGCAGGGTTAAGAGCGTGGATGCTTTAATTGACAGATAGGTGGTGGCTCTACAGGTAATTATTAAGTATTTAATGTTGACCTGATGATGCTGCAAGATTAAAAATCAGTGGTCACCAACCTACAAGTTATCTGATGGTAACGTGTTTGTGTGTTTCATGTTTTCCAGTATGAACCTCGTGACGGTGTTAGAAGTCAGAGGAATCACGAAAGGCTCCTCTGTGTTGATCTGTAGAAAATGTAACGACGATCCATCCGGTAAGTTTAGCTATTTCCATCTGGACCAAAGTGCTGGACCGACTGACTAACTGACCCACATTTTCATGCCTAGAACCGCACCGCTGGCACGACTAAAAATAACACCGTTAAAGTTCCTGAGACTTTGAGAGAAAAAGCAAAGATGCAGATGCAAGAAAGAAATCTCGGACTTCTCGTGCGTCTTTTTTTAGGGACTGAGCTTCATGATGTTGCCACCAGCCACCACCGTCATTACCACAGCGATGCATCACAGCCTCAGTGTGCCACATCCGAGTACATCCCGAGAGTTTCCCGACTAAGTGGTTTGGACCTCACAGGATTCACTCAATAAGAAAATTAGGTCATGGGAAATTGAATTCTACATATTGCACATACAACGCCTGGTTTGCTGCAGAATAAATACGTGAGACTGTTTGAATTTGGGCTGACAGACAAGAAATGACAGAAAAACTCTGGATTAGACACTTGTGGACACGCTCCTGTATAAACATGTAGAGTGGCGTGTTGCACTGCTGCTGTGACATGAAGAGGGCGTGAGGTTTTCCAGGATGGCAACTAGTTAGACTGCCGTAACACTTTAAAAGCAGCCTATCGGAAGTGAAGCGCCTGAGCTCATCACCAGACAACGGGCCAATGACAGGCAAGAAGCCGGTTGTGTGCATCGTCCGAACCTCCAATAGGAAGGCTGAGGCAGAGCGTTGGACAAATCCTCGGTAATAGGCTTGGGATTTAGGGGATCCAGCTGGGTAAAATACAAGATTACAACGGCTCCACAAACATACATGCAAACTCCTTTTGCTTTCTGCTGTCATCTCTGAAGAGCGATCATCGTCACTGCAGATCAAAACGTGCTTAATTCAATTTTATAGTTATCTCATCTCACTGTTCATACAGAGCAGAGCAGGTCTAGACTGTACTCCATAATATTATTATATTAACATGGACTAAAGAGAGTGTTGATTCATTTAATTTCATTTTACTGTCCAAGAACGTGAAATACATTTGTGGGAGAGAAAGTCTTTACTTCTTCAGGCCGTGGCTTTAAAGAAAAATGACAAACTTTCTGACCTCTATCTGATTTTAAAGCCACCATCCCTTTTGCATTTATCTATTGAGAAGAAACAAGAGAAATGGCTGCTATGACGATGCATAATTATGTTACGGTCTGTCACAGGATACTAGAAGATTTGCCACAAACAATGAAACTGCTGATTCTTGATTTCCCTCGTAGAGTTGATAAAAGATAGACTGTGCAGAAACACAGCAAAGACACTCAGCTGGAAATAACTATTATTATTATTATTAATTATTATTATTATTATGATGGGGCCTCCCTGTGTGGAGTTCTCTTCGGGTACTCCGGCTTCTTCCCACAGTCCATAGATGTGAACCCTAACATGTTAACTGGTTACTCTAAATTGTCCGTAGGTGTCAATGTGAGTGTGAATGGTTGTTTGTCTCTATGTGTCCAGTGATGAACTGGCGACTTGTCCAGGGTGTACCCCACCTCTCACCCAATGTCCAGCCTCACCATGAGGATAAGCGTTTACCACGAATGTATGTATGTATGTATGTATGTATGTATGTATGTATTACATAAATCTGTTTATAACTGACTATTATTTGACAAAAATATTCCAACGTGGACATCAGAAGTCAATGGGATCCATGGCGGTGTTTCAAACTTGCCATGTCTGAGTACAAGTGACGTGAAACAATTTGTTGATCTACAGAAATGTAGTAAAAAGTTTTTTAATTCATAAATGTGAGAATTCACAGTTTGTTCTCTGTTGTAAACTCAATATCTTTGAGTTTTGGACTCTGGGTCAGATAAAAGGGAACTCTGATTATTTTCCAGCATTTTTTGCACAAAATCCTGAAAATAATCAACAAATTTCCAGCATTTTTTGCACAAAATCCTGAAAATAATCAACAAACTTACCAATAAGGTAGTTGTACTTCTCATTGAAATGATAAACTCTTACCACTTGACTTAATGTATTAACTTCACTAAACTACCCCAGAGATGCAGAATGTGACAGTACAGAGGAGATCTTACTGTTGCTGGACTTCAGGTCTCGGTGTATGATGGGGACGATGGCCTGGCTGTGGAGGTACAGCATGCCCCGGGCGATCTGCACGGCCCAGTCCACCAGCGTGCACGGAGGGATTCGTTTCCCCGCGAGGGCCCGGTTGAGGGGTCCTCCCCGGGCGAACTCCATGACAAGACACAGGTTGGGCTCCAGCAGACACACCCCCAGCAGACCCATGATGTTGGGATGGTTGAGCATGGCGAAGAGTTTGGCCTCCTGACGCACGCTCTCCAGAGTCTGCTCGGCATCCTCGTCGGGGTCCCGTCGTGCTGCCTTCACTGCCACCTCTGACCCCCGCCACACCGCGCGGTAGACCTTTCCAAAACCGCCCACCCCGATGATTTCCTCCAGGGTCAGCTCTGAGAAGTCGATCTCCAGGACTGAGGAGGAAAGGAGGACAAAGTTTTTAGAGAGGCAGACACACACTCACAACCCTCCTGACGTAACATTCATCTTCACGGAGCTGCTCCAGTTTTTCACACGTCCTTTGAAGGACGGTAGAGGTCAGGGTCAGCCCGTCTGGAGCCGGCATTGATTCTCTGTTTTGCTCTAAAGCTCGCCAACGAGGATCTGAAAACGAGGTCATTGAGCTGAAGGATGTTTTCACGAAGACACCCTGCTGCCCCAGATACAGACTCTCTGCTGGAGCTACCCCTCCTGCTGGTACACAAGGGTGAGCATCCTTCTATAAATGTGGCTGGGACGTTAGAAGAAGAAGAAAGGAAGATCCTGTTTGAATTAAAAGTGTGTGTGCCGATGTGAACACGAAGCCTTTTGTGTCTGTGGATGTTTAACTCTCCACGAAGCAGACTGACCTTGATGAATATTTCAGGTAGGGGTGGGATGTGAAAGTAGGCCATCTGAGTATGGAGAGATGAAAGACTGAAGCGACCAACAAAGACAGCTGAGGCGGTGTGTGTGTTCCACCCAAACAACCGGTGCTGATGTGGGTCACACAGCCTGAAGAACACACACTTTAAGACACAGATGTCAGGTTTGTGATCATCTGTCGGGTTCTGTTGCTGCAGAGCGTCCTTCTTCACGCAGCTCATAAAGATGCACAAGACGTAAGAGTGTCTTCACTTGGGGCAGTGCACTATAGGTGCTTTTAATTCTGCTTACCGGATCTATACTCTGAGGCCTTGGCTGCAGAAGCTTCAGAATTGTTGTTGTCATGTGTTGTTTTTTTCTCTTGCAGCACAAATTTGGTGCAAACAACATGAAACATGAAATCAAACGCACGACCAGCTGATGATACTGCATGTTTATGTCTATCAGAGGATGCAGCACAGACACACACACACACACACACACACACACTGCATTGTAATCTGAGTGCTGAGGCCGGGGTGCATCACTGACCGCAGCTGCTGTTTGTTTGACAGACATGTGTGATGAATAATGGTCCTGAAGCTGAGAGGATGCTCGGGGCCAGCCTTGTTTCTAGGCCAACAGGAGAGCAGCGCGCTGCGCCGACCATGACACAGCACTCTGTACGCGGGTTTCTCTCTGGCCTTCTCGGGCAGAGAGACGAGGGGAAGACCTGTGCGCTCTGTGCTGATGTGCATGAAGCACAATGGGATACTCACGGTGCAGAGGAGGCACGGAGTACTGCTGCTCCGGGCTGTCCCGTATTTCCTCCGGAATGCCATTCCCTTTGCTCACGTAATTAGACGGGAATATGCCAACCCGGTCCGCTATCATACCAGTCCACCATCCCTCATCTCCCGAGACCAGGGAGTCTTTGGACAGGACCTCCACCAGGTCCCCTCTCCGCAGACTGAGCTCATCCTCCGCAGTCGCCTCATAGTCGAACACGGCCGTCCAGAAACCAGGTGCGGCGGGTCCCGCAACCGGCGCGGCGCTGTGGCTGCCATGCTCCGGTGTGGGCCAGCGAAAAACATCCGCCTCTGCTTCTTCCGTGGAGGAAACGCACGCCTTGGGACTCAAACTATTGTCCAAAGCGGTTTTGAAGACATCCATGGACGCGATCCATAGGGGCGACCTGGATCACTGCAGGCGCATCCACCTGACGCGGCTGTGCTGGCTCGGTGCGCCCTGCGTCTCCAAAACACGCACACACACACACACACACAAAGCTAAGTAGCGGCTAATCCCGCACACAAACACCGCAGGAAAGCACCATTCTGCAGCATCGTCTGCCTCTCATCCAGGCCCCCCCACCCCACCCCACCCCCGGCTCGGCTGGCTGGCTGGCTGGCTGGCTGCTATCAAACACACACACAGATCCAATCCTTCACCAATCATCGCCGGAACTCCTCGGGAGCTGTAGTCTTTATTTTAAGCCAATTGAGCCAACGTGCGAATCATGCACGGCCTCCCATTGGTGCACAGACACGTCAGCAACAGTTTATCTCCCACCCTCCTCCCTGCACAGCACCTGAACCTGCACACACACACACACACACACACACACACACACACACAAGGAAGCGTTTGTTTTCTTCAAATTGTCTCCTTTATTTAGTTATTGACCCCCCCCTCAACAAAACAAAAATAATAATTCTAATAATAACCAAAAACATAACAAAATACTCAACCTAAGGTTCAATCCCATGCTGAAATAAAAACAGAATCCATAGCAAGGAGTAAAAAACAAATAACAAATGAACAATCCCCACTGTTTGAGTGATGTGTGTGTGTGTGTGTGTGTGTGTGTGTAGAGTTAAAAATCAAAAAGTCCCTCCATCCATACGTGTTAAAAACAGATTTTAAAGGTCCAGTGTGTGACATTTAAGAGCATCTATTGACAGAAATGAAATATGATATTCATAAATACGTCTTAACGAGTGAAAATTAGAATAATTATGTTTGTGTTACCTTAAAATCATCCTCTTCCATGGAGTCTGCCACGTTTCTACAGCAGTTCATGCTTGAACCTAGTGGGAGAGGTGAGGGGTATTCAGTCGGCCACGATCTGAAACCCTCGCCACTAGATGTCGCTAAATCTCTACACACTGGACCTTTAAGCTTCATGAACAACAAGCACAAACAACTAAAACACGGTGAGATAAGACATCAGGAATATATATTTATTTATCTATATAAACTGCAGCTTTGAGGACAGCTTCACACACACACACACACACACACACACACACACACACACACAGTGGAGATAACAGTAACAGTGTTTGTTCAGTGTGTTACGATGTGAGCAGACACACACACACACTCCAGGATCTGTGTTTGTAGTCATACGTGTAGACACATGGGAAATAAAACGTGTGTTTGGGAAGATGGTGACAAAAACTGATGAAAAGTTAATGATGATGAATAAAAATGAAATGATCAAAGTCAAAATTATGAGTTAGTAATTCAACATTTTACTTAAATTAAAAGATAATCAGCCAAACATTTAGCCTGTTAATCAAAACTATGTACGTGTGTTATGTAAGAAAGTCAAATATTTGACCTAAAACATGAAACTACATGACTTGACTTTAATATTGAAACATTAAAGCAAAGGTTTGACTTAAACTGTGAGATACTAAGCCCAAGTTAGGCTTATTAAAACAAAATTATGTATATGTGTTATGGAAGTAAGTATAAGCTATAAGCTATGCAGTAGGTAAAAATCTGAGACTAACAAGTGACAAATATGAAAGTGATATATGATTTTTGACTTTAATTTTGAAACATTAAGTCAAAAGTTTGACTTAAATTATGACATATCGTGTAGTCAAGACATCTGAAGTTGAACTGTGACTTTCAGATGTTCTGCCATGCATGCAAACAGCGTATGGATCCACTTTGACTCTGACTTGCTGGAAGCATGAAGCTCTTTTCTTAGACATCATCACGATGGAAACCACCCAAAGACTCCACGTGAAGACTTCAGAGATCTTATGACTGTGAGACAGAAAGTTAAAGACACTTTCCTGTTCCTGAAAACGTCTGAATAAATGACAGATATGAACCAAAGCATCCATGTGAAGTTATTTCTCTGCAGTGTGTGTGTGTGTTGAATATTCTGCTGCTTCCATAATGTAAACAAAGCAGCCTGCTTTATGAAAAACACACAAATCCAGTCAAATGTGATCGGGCTTGAACAGAGACAGTGTCGCAGAGATGCAGCGAAGTGCAATTAACAGACGTGGAAGTCACTGATAGAAAGATACGAGATGCTGGAGAGAAGATGAGAAGAACATGATGTGTATGGTACGAAAATAAAGATGAAATGCTAGAATCAGATACAAACAAACATCTTTCATTTCATGAATGCCTGGAACCCTGAAAAAAATCTCCACGTGTCGAGTTTGGGTCGACACACTTTGTGCTTTTTCACCACGACATATTCAAACACTTCATGAGGAGCCTAATAAGATTCATTTTGGAGGATTTTTTATCTTTTATCAAAGGTCCAGTGTGTAAGGTTATTGGACAGAAAAGTTTCCTTTGGTGTATCGTCGCCTGCAAACTGTGTTTTTGTTTCCTTAGAAGGAGCGGGTCCTCTACCGAGGAGTCCGCCACGTTGCACAGACATATTTTAAAAGCAAACTAGTTTTTTGAGTTTTGCATCCACTTTACACTCCTACATGCTTGGAAAGCATCTTGGAAGCTTCATTAGAAAGCTCTGAATCCTACACACTGGTCCTTTAAGTATTTTTGTTTGTCTGTTTGTGGAAACCTTCCATAAAACGTCTAATTTCACAAATACAAACGCAGTCAGGCTGTTCCTTCACTCCTGAAAGACTCTGTGACAGTGACGACGTTTCAAAATCTCCAAGTTAGACACAAAGATTCATAGTCGGGCTCGATTTAAGTCAGTGCAGCCAGTGTTTGCTTCAGAAGCAGAGAGCTGCTTTTATTTCAGAGTCAAAGAACAAAAAACGGTTTGATCTCAAAAACACCGTCAGCTTTGGAAATTATTATGATTTTTTTTTTATTATTTTGACATCTCATTGCAGGCCAGGAAAAAAAACAAAAACATATCCATCCATTAAAATGTGCCCCTGTTCTGTTACACACAAATAAAAACAAAGTTAAAAGAAGAATTCACCCAATCAATGAAACCTTCCTCAGTGTCTAACATCGTCAACCACAAGTCCAAGTTATTACTGAACGCTGAGATTTCAAAAGAAACAAAGAGAGAGAGAGAGAGAGACTGGTGCCTGTGTAAGATAAATATAGATTTTTTTTTACAGAATTAAGACATGTATGTATTTTTAAGACGAAAATGACAAAACTCAGAGCCTCTGTGAAGACCAACCACAACACCAGCACCTGTGCACACGAGTGTGAAGAGGACGCACGGCCTGGCTTCAGCACGGCAACATGCACATCACACCAACACCAACACACTGGCCGACGGTTTCCCGCTCAACACATCCCGGCAGATTAAAAAGAAGAAGAATAATAATAATACAACCCGAATGAACGATACAAACAGCCCACCGAGAGAAAACCGAGAACATCGTGAATACCTGCTGAACTCAAGAGGAGGAAAGGTGACAACGTGAGCCCGAAGAATAAAAAGAATAGAAAGATTTCACACTTCCACTGACACTGCTGGCTCAGACGAAGCGACTGCAGATAACCTGTAGATGATGTGAGGTGTGTGTTTGACATGCTTCCCCCTGCAACCCCCCCACCACCAAGGACACCTATACTGTAAACATACACTGAAAATTATGTACATAATGTGGGTTTTTGTGTGTGTGTGTGTGTGTGTGTTGCCTCTGAATGGGACAACCAAGCCCAACTGTTCCTCCCTTCCTTGTGCAGCAGTGGACCCGTCGATCTTGATCCGAATGTGTGAGTGTTTACATGTAAGAGAGTTAGAGAGAGAGACAGAGTGAGGAGGGGTGAGCAGGTGAGGTGGTCCAGGGCCGAGAAGGAGCATCCAGACGTATTTACATCACTGCTCACCACCAAGGAAGAACACTGAGGAGGAGGAGGAGGAGGAGGAGTGCTAAGTAGAGAAGTAGAAGAAGGGACGACCACAGGGACTGGAGACTGACATCCCCCTTGTGGAAATACAGTGTCACTGCCACTAACTTTCACTTTTTCTTTTTTTTTTTTTTTGGTTAAATTTTATTTTATTATTTTTTTAAAACAGATGTTGCATCCCACCTCTTTGGTAATCTCTTGGGTGATTTTTAAATTAGCCAAAAACTGACTGATTATATACTAACATACACCTTTATGCAAATTAAGGTAATAAACATATTTTTTTCTGCTGCTCTCTGGAGTTTCAAACGTGTAATTTCTCTTTTTTTTAAACTCTTGTTTTTAAAAACAAAGCACCAGTCGTGTGTTTAAACAGCATTCAGTATCAATATCAATATCAGGCTATGCTTTTAAATTCAACCTGCAAGCAGCGATCTGCTGCTCTGACAACCCACAACGGAGGCCTCGCCTCTGCACAGCTGCTTCACTGAAGAGTTTCAATCCAAAATGAGCATCGCTGACACCTACTCTTTACATAATGTCCAAAAATGTGTCATTCGTCAATGAAACACCCAGAAAATACAGATTTTACAGTGAGAAGCTGCATGAAACAATATTTAACTCTCTATGAAACAGCGATGTTTGATTGTAAAAGGTGATTTCAGCCTTTGAACGTGACCTAACTCAACAGCAGGCCTTTTGTTGCGTTGTTCAGTATGTTTTCGAGTCAGGGAGGATCATTTATATTATATATAACTAATTTAATATTTCAGTTTTTAGTGGGATTTTGCATAATATGCCCCGGATGATTGGTTAAAAGTCACAGACCGCTGAAGGGTGTTATAGACGTCAGAAATTAGAGCTAAAAAGTTGGAAAAATAACGTCATAAGAGAATTTTGGTGATGTTTGAAACCAAGATATGATAATGTAAGATAACGCGCTGCAGCTTTTTGTGTGCTAACAAATGAATTGTTGCTTAATTTTGATTAAAATCAGAAAACTCCTTTTTTTTCATTTGAAAAAGTAGGAAAATGATTAACTCTTTCCAGAAATACGGATGAAAGAAGCCCTCATCTTTGCACTGAGATACAGCAGCTAGCAGATTGTGGCATCAGGACGTTGTACGAGGTCAAAATATGGCAGATGTTGTGTGTTTTTTTGTTTTTTAGCGAGTTCTGCTGCCCCCAGGTGTCCAAAAAAATAAAAAAATGTAATAATGCAGCTTTAAAAAATGGTTATTGCACCATTTTAGGTAGAAACTCTTCAGGTGGAGCTGAGCAAAGAGCTCGTCGCCTCTCCGTCCACAGGCACTCTGTTCAGTCCATAGTGACACCGTTAATATTGGCCTTTTTGCACATGTACAAGTAGAAGTCTCCATAAATAGATCTATACAGCAAAGTGCATGGAAGGAACAAGTAGAAAAATACCTCTGAATTTTCCTCTGCAGCAACACGTTGTTGTTGTTTTTTTTTGTCGTTTTTTTTTCTTTTATCGGATTTCTGATTGAAAAGGTGAAAACTCGAGTGAGACCAAGATATCAGTAAATAAATAAAATACAATGTCATACTTTTTACCTAGGCAAGATACATAACTCTTAGAAATGTGAAGACATCGTTCCAGTATATAATCGAACCCCCCCGCCCCGCCCTCCTCCCCCGTCCCGCTTTAGCCACAGCAAATCCTCTGTTGTTAGAGCAGAAGGTGACCACATTTAAACAAATATTCAAAATATACAGAAAATATGGAAATATATTATATATAGATACGTAGAGAGTACGGAAGTAATGTCCAGGGCAGTTTGACCATGTTCACTGTGTCCACCTCGTCCTCCTCGCCGGGTTGAATGGTGATTCATCTGCCAGTATGAACTGTCACTGTCGCTCCTCTTCTTCCTCTTCATCATCTCTGTGTGATTTCTGAGAACTCTGCAGTGCTCCTTAGGAAACTATGCAAATAAAAATAAATACTATGAATCCATCCCACTGTCACTCAACATATTCCCATATACGATATAATCTTTTTATTATTCCTTAGCGTAGATCAGAAAATAGTTCTTTTATTCCTCTTTGTGTGTGTGTGTGTGTGTGTGTTCGTGTGTGTGTCTTTTGTTTATTAGATTTTTTTTGTTTTGTTTTGTTTATTTTTTGCGTTTTTATCCCCAAAATACTTTTTAAAAAAAGTCGTTCTCGTCAGATGTTGAGACAAAAATATACCTCTGATTAACTCAACTCTCTCCGGATAATAAGACTGCAGTCTCTCTTCCGGTGGAATGCAGGAGCACCCCCCCGGGGAATCGGCATCTTCTGGACTTCTGGTGGTAACCCAATCCCAACTGTAAGCACACTCGCGCTCAGGCTCAGGACGGCTCTCCTATAGCCGGCCTGTCGGCACTAGAGGGCAGGATGCACACCTCCAAGCGTCCTTACAGAAGGGGTTGAGGGAGAGAGAGAGAGGGAGAGAGGGAGAGGGGGTGTCTGGGAAAAACCCCGGGTTTACCTCTCCTGTCCTTTCATACCGTACAAGCCTGACCCAAATTCCACAGTGAGAATTCACTCTATTACCTCTGAAGTTGTACTTTAAACCCCTGTATGTGTGTATTCTCTCACGCTTGAAGTCTGTTTTAGAAGCCGTCTATATGACAATAGGCCTCCAGACTGGAGAAGAGGATGTAAAGGAACCAGAGGCCAAAAAAGAAGGCTGACGTGGCCAGTCTGTGTCCCCGGGACCCGCCCAGTTCTCCTCCGATGTGGGCCCGGCGCCGGTAAAGCAGCACCGAGATGGCCAGGAAGGCGAAGATGGTGAAGAGAGTGACGGAGAAAGCCAGCGAGCCGGCCTCCACCACGAACGGCTTTCCTTGCATGTGCCAGTAGATGGCCGCCACCGACCAGGCCATGCCGATCCCGAGGAAGACGTTGACGGCGTTGCTGCCGGTCACATTCCCGATGGAGGCGTCCGCGTAGGTGTCCTGGACCGCGGAGACTTTACTGGCAAAGGTGTCTGTGGAGAGAGAAGGCTTTACTGTTTTACTCTGATCAGATGGTTTTAAATGTAGCCAATGAAACAAAAGGTCAAAAGCGTTCTCGGTGAACACAGCACGTTTTGGAGAACAAGCTCATTCGCTGTCTTGATGTTTTTACACTCACATGTTTAAGGTACAAACACGAGGGTGACATCAATCTTCTCACCTCAGCAAGCTGCATTCCACAAAATGTCAAACAATTTCTTCAAAATGTTCAGAAAAACACTGAGCTAAACTTCTCTGCTGAGGAAGATCCTGCAACATGATCAACAGTGGATAAATGAACCTTTTGCAGTATAAACTTGTATCATATATAATATTCTGAAGCCTCTGTGAGTAGGAGATGAACATATCTGACTGTGCACTCTTAAAAATAAAGGTTTGAGTTCGAGCCTGAAGCGGTTCTTCATGGTGATACCATTGGGGGAACATTTTACCTATTGGTTCTTCGAAGATCCAGCTGCTGCAAGGATCAACTTAAAGAACCAGTAATCAGTTTTCCAAAGAACATTTAACTTGAACAAAGAATATTCAATGTAAAAAGCATGAAAATAACTATTTTTGTGCATTCAGTTCGACCTTTAAAGGGTTCTCAAGGATAAGATCACCAATCAAGAACCATTTGTGACGTGTGGTGACGTCTAGTGGAAGCATGAAAAGAAGTACACCATCCTACAACATCTGCCATCAGAACAGTTTAACATTAAGACTACATCTCCCACAATCCCTGTCACCTTTCACTCTGTCCCCTCTTGATCTTTCAGTTTCCTGACAAAAACAAACGTAGCTCAAAATATAAATTGCACCGAGAAGGCCAGAGGAGGTTGGCAATCTTCTTCTGTTTTGGTCTTGTTTGTTTATAATAATAATATATATATATATATATATATATATTTTTTCCAAAAAGGAATACAGTGATGATTTATTAATGCTGCACGTTGGACCTTTAATAACAAATACGCTGACAGAGTCAAGGTTTTTGGTGACATATTGTTCCTGTTGGGTGAAAATGTCAGTCTGGAGAAAATAAGAATATCAGCCATCTTGATGACAAAGCATGTTTGCTGTTTGGAAGGAGCTCATGAAGTTATTAAAGAAGCATATGATGAACCGAGGTCAGGACAGATTTGCACATCACAGACATGAATGTACTGACAATGCAGCACGGACTCACCTGGGACAGATGTACCGAGTGCCACAAACACCACGGCGGTGACCGAGTCCTTGAGGCCGATGGTGCAGCCGAAGTGAGACGCCAGGTCCCCGATGACGGCCGTGAGCAGGCCGATGATGATGATGGAGACGACGAAACAGGCCCAGCCGTTCAGGTAGTCCGTGGGAGGAACACAAGCGAACAGGACCTTCCAGAAGACGGTGAGGAAGTGCATGACGTAGTCGAAACAGGACGGCAGCCGTTCTTCCCCTGTGTCCTCTTCGTCCTCATCTACTGGGTGGAAGTGGAGCCGAGACGATGACGTGGGGGTGAAAGGTGGGATAGATTGAAGCGTAATGGGAGGATAAGGAGAGAGGACGAAGAGATAGCAGAATATTTGGGCAAAGATAAAGAGAGAAGGGGTGAAGGAGGGGAGGTAAATATTAAGAGAAGAGGCGGAGAGCAGGAAAAAGATATGACAGGAGGAAGGGAAAAAGAAAGACAGATGATGGAGCACAGAGTTGAGAGAGAGAGAGAGCAGAGAGGGTAAAGAGCCAGAGAAGAGTTGGAAAACGTTGGCGAGATAGAGGATCGATGGAGGAGATAAGGGATGACAGAGAGAGGGGAGGGAAGGGAACAACATTCACTTAGAAATGGCACTTTGACTTATTTCTCAGTGCGAGACATCAAATCACTTCAGCCTGAGGTCACCGCTCTAAATGTGCTGCGAACACGTCCAGTATGAAATATAACTGCCACAGGGCATGAGTTATTGTAGAATTAATTCACTTTGAATAGATGGGAATGAAGTTTTAACGTACATCTCACTTTTGCTTTGGTTAGTAGGTTACAAACTTCAGTCTGCACCTCCTTTAATAAGTCCATAGGCAGATTATTATCATTCATTCTTATTCTCAGACCTGTTAACTCACTTTTTTTGGCTCACGAATCTAAACTACATTTTTATTCTGCAGGTTTTGTTGTGAAGTGAAGTCGACCCAGACATGGACCTGCTGCACGGTCATTTGTAATAATGCTAACTACTCCGCGATTTCAGCCTTCGAACATGAGCTCGACGGTAGAAATTACAACTAAAAAAGTTGGAAGAATTACGTGACGAGAGTACGTTGTGTGTATATTACGGATACGGTAAAAACCAAGTCATGATGCACTGTAGGAGCTGTAGCTAATTAAGCTGTAGCTGTACTAATTAAGGTTCTGTTCCATTTAGTGCAGCAGAGTCTTTCCAGTGAGCAACACCCTGACCCTGTGTGACCTGAATGGACCTGGACCTTAACTAGTATCACTACTAACACCCGAGTTTACCGACTAGTTCATCTCAGAACGGCTGCTCTGAAAAAGGGTCTATTAGCATACAATAATACATTATAATGTAAACAAAGAATAAATCAATGGTTGACTTTAGAGGCAGCTGTTGACGAGCACTATAGTCCCAAAATATAATGGAGGAGCTGGAAAAGCTGTCAGTGACCTGTTGGTATAAAATTAATGGAAGTAATGTTGATTTTTTTTTAAACTATAACTGTTAAAACTAAAGTATCTATGACTGATAATTAATGTGCAGTTGTAGGTCACGCAGGTTGACATGGTGACCGAGTGTTCACAGAGATTTTCCCATGACCTAAAGGTCACAGAGTCTCCACACCAGCTGTTAAAGGTCACACTGAGCTCGTCTGCATAGCGGTGTCATCTTAGAACGGCCCAAAAAAAAAAAAACGTGAAGGTAAACTTTTTTTATCCTCCTCGAGTGGAGGGCTGCAGGGCGTCCTCTGTGGACAGGCAGGAGCGACACTGCGCTGATTCAAAGTGTCAGGCCGTGTGAGCCGCATGCATTTTTCAACCACGAGTGGATGATGAAAAAATAAAGAGCGGCGCTGGATTAAATATTTCAGGACCAAAGTGACAAACGAAGGCCTTCACGGTGCTCGCCGTGTGGTGGCTGCACTGCATGCAGGCTGCAGGATGATCTGCCGCCGCCTCACATGATGCACGAGTCTTCTTGCTTACATACATGACATGTTTCCAGAGCTTCAGGAGCTTTGCTGTCTGGGAAGATTCCACTAGGGTGAATTAAGGCTCATACTGACACCAGTATTTCTGGGTTTAAGTAGATCACTTATTGAAACTTTATATCTTGTTTGCTGAATTTGTGCAAAAATCCGATAAGCTCACATGCATTCATATTCATTCTGCAGTTTGGTATTGATCTTCTCAGCAAAAAAACAAATACGTGCATGTCCCAGAATGTCAAATTATTCCTCAAAATGAACATTTAGACTGTGGAATGAATGAAATTGTCAAAATTAGCAGCTCTTAATCCCAAAAGACTTATTACATAATAGCACTAAACCCATGGATGAATACATGCTGTTTGCAAAGATATCAGTGCAAAATCATGAACATGTTTTCCACATTTTGCACACAGTAACAGTGGCGATCATGCTGGCAGAGGACAAAACTCAATATTTACAACAATATTTGAAAATATCTCGATAGTCTGACCAACCTGTTCCACCATGCATCACATTTCTGATGCAAATTATTTAAAAATGACCATAAACAATAATAAATAAAAGGAAACACAGTGTAACTATGTGCAGAACACGGCGTTCTTCTACGTTACCTGCACTGACTGTAATGGCCTCCATGAACTGCTCTCTCCAGGAGTTTGTTCCCACCACCAGAGCCAGGTTGGTCTTCTTGATCAGCTTGTCCACCGTGCTCTGCGTGACACAATACCAAAAAAAACAAAAACAAGAAAGAAATCTATTATTTACACCCACAGACTGAAATCTGCATCAATTGTTGACGCTTCAAAAAAAAAAAAGATCAAGTACATGAGCTCCACCACATGATGGCAGTGGCATCAAGTTGCAGGCAGCAGAAACATGTGATGAAAACCACACAGCAGAAACAAACATGGTGGGTGTATTCATGGCTGAGAGGGTTAGAGGATGCATATAAACCATATCTGCTCCAGAAATGCAGATCTGTGTGGACTGGAAGCCTCTGAAGAGCAACGGTCCCCCCTCTGCTATAATTAGAAACGTGTAGCTGCTGTCTGAGGCAAGGTGGCATCTAGAGTAGTGAGTACATCTGTGTGACTGCATGGAAAACACTGGTTTCAGCTGTAATAATCAGGCTGCCTTTGCTCCGTTTGAAGAAGAACCTTTCCCCACCTTAAACTCGTACGATTCCTCAATAATGACTTCCAGCTTGGAGTTTTCCCCCAGCACCGGCTTTCCCATCTCTGCGATGCGCCTGGCTTCCTCCTCGTCTGATGTCAGCTTCCTGTCTGGTACATCTGAGCGTCGAGGGCGAGAGGGAGCAGAAATGAAAACAGAAATCACGGTGAGATTGCAACATGCTCAGCTGATTAGCATGTCGTATTGAAGCTGCACAGCGTACTGACAAAACATCAGAGGGTCGCCTCGTTCGTCACAATTTATTCAGACTTTAATGTTTCATGTTTTAGAAGCAGCATTCAAGGCTCATCTATGACCAGGAGAACTATATGATTCATCGTAGAAGCATCAATAGTTGGTTTCTAGCTGGTTGGTGGCGGTCCAACTTTGTTACGTAGAGGTTAGACAAACGTACATGCACAAACAAAACACAAACACGGCAAAGGCAAATATTTAGTGCAGATCTATTCCTTTGTTATTTTGGTTCTCATTATTCTACTTTTATCCCAAACAGTTGGAGTTTCAAGGTCTGACGACCAAAATCCTTCGTTTTTAAGGGTCACTAAACCAAACCACCTAAATCCAGACTTTGAGTTCATGTCAGCTGGTTTCTTTTAGTGCAAGGGGGGCAGTTTGTTTTGTTTTGAGTGACTTAAAGGTCCAGTGTGTGGGATTTAGTGCCACCTAGCAATGAAGTTGCAGATTGCAACCAAATGAATACTGGTCCCACGCTTCATCCTCTCCTTCTCATTTTAAGGCAACACAAACACAGTGATTCTTATTTTCAGGTGTTTACACACTCATGAAATCATACTTATGAATATTTTATTCAATTCCTGCCAATAGATCTTTCTAAGTCTTACACACTGGACCTTTAACCGTCCGGCTGACATCATTTTCAGTCAACGTGGAAGCTGCAGAATGTTCAGCGGACGTTTTCACATTAATTAAAGAAGTATGACGGTTTAAGCCTTTGACTTGCACAGGTGTCAGCAAACGATGCTGCGTATGAAGATCCTCGTTCTCAATCCCCACCGGCTACGCTCTGATTGGTCAACTGCTTCTCCAACAACCAACAATAAAGTCAATAATGGGCACAACACCAGAGCTGACAGATGGTTCTGTGGTCTGGGACCAGTATAAATAGTAGTATTTTTGTTGGAACTATTTTCCAATCAAACGTCTTCGTCAATGCTTCAGGCGCCACAAACAAATTTCCATTTACTGCCAACGTTTTTGAGAGGTTGGAGAAATCTCAAAAATCCCTGCAGCTAAAAGCAGAAAACTATCTGCATGCCTACATACTGCTGAGGGCCAAGTGAGAAAATATAGATTTCTGTGTCTTGACAAAACAATCCCAGCTCCTGGTCCTGGCTCGCTAGCTTCTTCCAGAGCCTTCAGCTGCACCGCGTGCTGCACGGTCGGTCTTCATCAGTGAATACAGCTCAGCTTGTCATGGAGACGGATCTGTTGACGGGCATCATCCATGAAATCATAACAGCTGTTGAGCTTGCATGTCAACAGATCCATCTCCATGACAACTGAGCAAACTCCATCTGTTGATGGACACAATGTAACACGGTTAAAGCTCGCGCACGTCAAACTGTTTCCGTGATGTGATTTCGGTGAACTGACCCTTTAAACGCCGTCAGTACAAATCTGAATCATGAGCATGTGAAGAGAAGAAACTTTCAAGGCCTTCCATGCAATGCCAGGCTTCATTTGACTATCTAAAAATGATCTGCATGGCTCGTGGAAGTCCTCCTATCCGTCTATCAGACTTGTCCTGGGCGACACTGTTGTGGAAAGAAGCCTCAATGATTCACGGAGCTTCTGAGTGCACTGCACACTGCAAAGAGCGCCATAACATCAATCCTGTACTGTCAAACTTGATCAAGAAGGAGCGCTGGTGCATCCAAAAGGCCTCTCATCCCGCTCTGTGTGTGACACCCCCGCCGAGCCACCTGGTGCAGGGGAGCTTGTCGTCTTTTATACGAGCCCCGAGTCCCAGCCTGCTGCTCTTTGCTGACAACACGCTTACCATTAAATATTAACGTTGCCATTAAAGATCACAGCCAAGTCCCCTTGATAGGAGGGCGTGTCGGCAAGCACACACACACACACAGAGGCATGCATAATATACCAGTCCTTGCACACACACACACTTTTAAGCTAAATCAATTACACACCCAAGACAGTGTGTACCCTCAAGTCCTGACAGGATTTCTTTTGCTCATGTTTAAAATTTGATTATCCAGCCATTCCTCCGCTCCGTGCTTTACCGCTACATGACACAATTTCCCTGACAAGGAAGGAGGAAAAACACACAATCCTACAAAGGTAATTAAATTTCTAATTTGGGAACTGCAGGTTTTTATCTTGACGGTTATCAAGTGTCTCTACCTTGCTCTCGACCGGAGAACATAATTTATGGATTTATGATTAATTTATCAGCTGATTAGCGTGCAAATCCATCGTTAGGTGTACGAGAGAGCAGCAAAGGAGGCGTGTGTTTGCAACAGTGACAGCAGAGGAGGATAACAATGTTTCTATGGAACCTCACAAAGTGTGACTCTGAATCTGAGCGACTTTGATTCCACATCATGCAACGAGAGCGTTAGCTGATGTTTGAACCACAGCACACACACACACAGTGAACGTTAGTGGAGATGCTTAGAGGAGGAATGGACAACTTACCGCCAGATAACAACATGGCTGTGGAAGAGAGGGAAGAGGAGGAGGAGGAGGAGGAAACAGAAAATGTGATGAGCAACAGAAATGGAGGAAAACAGGTTGATAAGGAGGAGAGAAATGAGAATGGCTGGGTATCGACCTCGAGGTGTGATATATACGGCGCTGATTAATCAATTGGCCGAGGTATTTTGTAGTTCTTTATGGGCGCGCCGGCACAGTCGAGGTTTATTAAAGGATTTGTCCGATAGAAATCAGGATGTTTCGCGTCATGATCTCTGCAGCTGTGAGCGTAACATTAACTCAAAGCTTTATTACTCTCAACGACTGAGTTCGGGGGTAATAATTACACATAATAAACCCTCATTTAACAAGTTCAGTATGAAATAGAGCTGGAACGATATATAGATCTGCCAGAACCCGGCCTTTAAATAATAAACATGATAATCTAAGCTTTATATAATTCATTATATGTAACAAAGATTCATCACTTCTTCTAGAATTTGATCTAGAAAATCATCTGAAGCTGTTTAGGCGTCTCCAGCAGGCAGTTCATGGCAGGTTGAAGCAGGTTGTGTTGTTGTTTAGACGCTGCCCCCCAACTGAAGCTGTCAAACTAAATCCTGTCATCGTCACCTCCACCATATCGACAGTGGCAACACAAGCTCTTACGTAACACAGATCCCACCAACTGTTTATATTTCAAGGTTTGTCTTCGAGGTCCCCAACAAGTGTGACTGTAAAGACAAAGACGTGGGTTTCTGAAGAGACGTTTTAAGCGTCCAGCCTCTTCCGATCTAAAAATCAACAAAGATGTTGATCATCTGCAGAACCGAGGCGGGCCGGACGATGCCTGGCTGCTCCAACAAGCCATCTGTAACCACACCCACCTGTCAATCAAAGCGTCCACGCTCTTAATCCTGCATAACTTTAAGCCTTAATATAATGTGAACAGGTGAGTTGTATATAAATTCACCCTCAGTACAGTTGTCATGAACGGGGAAACTAGCTACAGAGACCAAAACTGTTTTTTGTACCAGGCTGTAAACATGTTTATTTCTGCTTTAACATGGGGACTTATGGAGACTGACTCACTTCTGGAGCCAGCCTCAGGTGGACGTTAGAGGAACTGCAGTTTTTGGCACTTGAATTTTCTCCTGTGAAGTTTCTTCCACATTTTCTTACATCCTAAAGTTTTTAAAGCCCTTTGCGTGTGGTATATATAACTTTTTCACTGGAGCAGTCTGAGGTCCTGATTAAAAAATACACTTCAGTGGGACCAGATTTCTGTTCACTCACTCACTCAGATCTGGTTTTCTAACAACCCTGCAGGGGCGACACTGCTAATCATACAGGTGCAAACAACCACACGCTTTAAAATACTCACGGAGATGCTCAGAACTGTCACTTTCTTAGCATTTTGACTCTCTCTGGTTGTTTACCTGCGTGCTCAGACGCCCTCGGCAAAGTGTAAACCATACAGTAACTAAACAATGTGATTAAGACTGAGAAGAGGTTTAAAAAGTCATCCAGCGAGGTGGATATAATTACATGAGAGGACACGCCGTAAGTGGATGAAGAGAGAGGAGAAAGCCTCTCAGCCTCTGGAGATTCACGTCGACAACTCTTACTTTTGACGTCTCCATCATCTTTTCTCCTTACATTCATAAAACAAGGACAAACATTTCACAGTCTTAAAGGGATCCGGAGCTCTGAAGGACAAAAACGAAGCTGCTCACATCTTTTCCATGAATGGCTCCTTCAGAAACCTCTTTCACCGAGACATGATACTGATTAACCCGTTTGTGTTCGGAGGCAGCTTATCAACTTCCTAAATCAAATACAGTCCACAGTTAATCATCATTAATAGATAAGTGCATTAATTGCTGTGGGCGACGTGCTTCATTATCGTTAGTACTAGCCGACTCGTGCTGACCTGAAGCCAAGTGTGGTGAAAAGACCCGGCTGTGGTGAGTCTGAGTGTCCGATACAGAGAGTTACATACAAGAACAGAACCAAGCAAATGACATCTTTAAATTCCTTGTCAACAGCAGCCATTTTGACCTGAATGAAACCTTGATGAGTATCACTGACCCGACTGTTTCATGTCAAAATGGCTGCTGTGACAAAGGTCCACTGGCTGAGGCGGTTGCGTTGCCGGCTGTCGTTGTATTGTGCCGTGGCAACGAGCCATCTTTCGTCTTGCTGGACAACCCTGTGTGTATTTTTGCCAGATTCCTCTGTGTTGGCACTCCGGCTGCATCGTGGTCCAATACAGCTGTGAAGGGTTTTTGTTTTTTATAACCACAGACTGACAGTGACTCACAGTTGGAGCTGACCAGTGACTGACACTGGAACATGTGGCACTGGCTCTCGGCTGGTCTATGTTAAAACGTCCACGCTCTTAATCCTGCATAACTTTAAGCCTTTATTTCTGCTGTGAAGTTGGACATTTGGACATGGGGACTTATGGAGACTGACTCAAGTGGACGACAAGAGGAACTGCAGTTTTTGCATGTGAGCCATCGAAAGTCAGGGAAGAAGAAACTTTCAAAAACACACAAACGGATGAATGTTTGTGTGAAGTAAACTGCTTCAAGTAATTCAAATAATTAATCGATTAATCTACCAATAGTTTCAGCTCACGCACACACACAGATGAATACACACATGGATGTAAACTTGCACACATACACACGGACAACATGTAATATTGGCAGATGTTTCAAAATCAGACTCACGGCACCGATCGCACTCACAAATCAAAGGGTCGTCACTGTCAGCGCTACAACTGCGATAGGGAAGATTAACCATAGGGATGTAATTGGAGGGGTGGAGGAGTGTGTGTGTGTGTGTGTGTGTGTAGGAGTAGGGTGGGGTGTCTGTGTTTAACCGTTGTCATCATCAGCGTGTTCTCTTGCACGCTCGGCCGAATCAGATCTGTCTCGTTACAAAAGAGTGAGTCACGGTCTCTCTCTCTCTCTCCACAGCTCATTAAGACAGAATCATCGTTTTATCGGGGCTATTCTGATTCTGGTTCTGGGCTCGTGCCCGGAGCTGCATGTGTGGACAGGTGGAGGCAGGAAAGAGGTACAGAAGGCTGGAGAATCTGGTGGATGCATGAAAGAAAGAACATGGCTGAGTGGATCTATGGAGCGGTAGAGGAATAGGAACGAGGGCTGGTGTAGGATGAATATATACGAAGAAGAAGGTATAGAGGGATGAAATGATACAAGAAGGAGAGGAAAGAATGTCACGTGGATGTCAATGTTTGACAGGATGAATTGATGCATAAATGGAGAGACGGATGGATGGATGCAGGATAGGCGAATGGATTTATGGAGGTGTAGAGGAATGGACTGACGGATTGACTGACAGAAACAGGAGAGCAGGAAGTAGTTATGGGGGAAGCAAAAATTGGGTATAGGAGGAATATTTAAGGAAGGATGGGATGTGGAGAGATTGTAAATAGATTTATGGAGGGATGGAAGAATAGCAACATGGATAGATGGATGGATGATTGAGAGACGGGAGGATGCAGGGATCGGTGAAGGTGGGAGTGGAGGATTAAGGCGATGGAGGAATAACGACGGAGTTTGAGTTATGGGGTTTTCTAGCTATGCAGGACAAAGTGCCTCACACACAAACACACCTGCTGCAGAGCTACCATGCAAAGTGCTGCCTGTCTAACAGGAGAAGCCGGGGGACCACCAACCCAGAGATTAATGGGCAACATGCCACAAGCAAAACAAGGCTGGAATAAAGAAGGAAAAGATGGGATACAGAGGAACGGAGGAGTGAATCAACTGACGGAGGAGGGATGAAGGGAGGAGTAGATATAGGAAAGGTGGAATGGAAGAATGGTTGATGGATCTCAGAGGTACAGGTGAATCAACTATAGAGTGGATTGATTTGGACGGCTGAATGGGTGGATGGATGGATAGAGAGGGCGACAGAAGGATGCAGAAGGAGCATGGACCATGGATACACCATGATACCAACATCAGAACTGACATCAGAACCTTTGTCTCGCTCCTACCAGGGTAGCGAGAAACTTAGCGAGTCATGATCCAGCTAACCTCTGTTTAGTTGCCCGGTTGTGCCACTTTGCACTTTGTAAAATCAGACCGTACCTGACTCAACATGTTACCCAGCTCCTGATGCAGGCTGTGGTCATTTCTAACAGTGAAACCCTCTCAGAAGATCCAGAACGTGGCCACATGTCCCCCCGCTGCTCATCGACCTCCTCTGTCTACCTGTAGCAGCCCACATTAAATTCAAATCTCTAACCCTGACTACAAAGCAGTCTCCGGTTCTTGAACGTCCTCATACAGACAGATGTTACCTCCTCCTGGCTCTGCCACCCGTACGCTCAGGACAATCCAAACTTTTCTCGTCTGTTGTTCCTCGTCGGTGGAACGTCCTACCAGTTCACAGACCTCCTGAAGACCTCCAGCTCTTCAGAGAGGACCTCCTCTACAACACTACCAACACCTGGACATGATAAATCTGTCCTACTCTATGTCCTTGTCGCTTGTTGTTTCCCTTTTTTGTAAGTCACTTTGGATAAAAGCGTCTTCTAAATGACTGAATGTAAATGTAATGAAGGAAACATCTGACAGAAAGATGGAGGAAGGAGAAGCTGAAGGTAGAAAGGGAATGCAACGATGGATGTTAGAGTACAGGTATGTCTCTCAGGTTCAACCTCTGAGGCGCATGAAGGTTTGTATAAAACTTCATGATGGTGACGTTTGAAAGGAGGAGTTCATGGATGAGAAGATAAGAGGGTGGATTTGTGGAAAGATGAAGACATGGAGAGAGGGAGGACTGATGTTTCTCTGTTTTCTGCAACCGTCCAATCATGAAGCGTCATTACAAAGACATAATCTACTGTACTGAGGATGAGTCACCACCACACAGATACACAAATGCATGTATGAGGATATTTATACCCAAACTGTACATCCACCTACAGACATATTGGCACAAACTGTGCAGTGAAAACACGCTGTACTGGGATCGGGCAGACAATCCGAGTGATGTGTTAAATAATAACGGTTCAGGATTGCAGCTCGCACCAAACACACACGGCCGGAGATGACAAAGACGGATGCTTCGGCTCCCTTTATTATCTTTCAATATGCAGGCGGTGTAACGCGTCCATCATCTTGTTATGCTGTATCCATGTTTCTGACGGCACGGAATCGGAAGGAGTCAGAACGCCGAGTACACGCCATACTTCATCTTCTGAGGCGGCGCTGCTGGACTGAATGAACCGATCATTTAACTGAATGCTGGATGGTTTCACTCGAGCGTCCTGATGACGGTCCTTCACGGCTGAAAAGTCATGTTTTTAATCTCTAGCTGTGCTAATTAAAGCTGCCACGTGTAGCATTTTGACATCAGTAAATCTTTAACACATTGATTTTGAGACATTCGGGTGATTACTGTAAACAAATACAATCATTGCCAAGAAAACTGGAAGCCTCTGACAGTCACGCCGTGTTTTCATATTGTGCGCCAGCGAGTTAAGTTTAGCCTGAAATCTGGTGGTTAGTGTTTACTCCAGAACAACGGGAGACGTTGACACTTATGTTGATGCAACATTACAGACAGCTGTTAAATATGACAACATGTTGCATCTATTTTCTATCTGGGCTCCCCTTTTTTGTTGGGGGGGGCCCAGCTAAGGTCCGAACCGGGAACTTTCTTGCTGTGAGATGGCTGGCCAATCAAAACACATCTTGTTAATTGGTGAACTTTACAGATACTAGTTTGCTGATTATGTCATCATTGAAAAAAGCCACCTGTTCATGCTAACGGTTAATGGATGCTGCCTGTTGTTTCATATTTGACTTCACCAAACTTTGGACTTTTTTCTGTTTATTTGTCACGTCCCAATTGAACTTTCACTGTAAACCACGAGGGACTCGACAAAATTCGTGGCGTCAGCTGAAAAAACAGATTTTTTTCTGCTATAAAGACAAAATGTATGTAATATTTCTTACACTTTAATAAAGGGATTTCATTTCTAGTAAGTATATTTTCCAAAATAACAAACTTCAGACGTTCAAATGTGCCAATGTATGTATGTAAAATTAATAGAAATCAATCGAGGTCCCATATTTGGTTCACTTCATATCTGGGCTCTTTTGGCTGGTTACAAAGCGCAGACAGCCGGCCTCTGGATGCACTGGAGACACTCCTAATCGACCCATATGCTGCATCTCACATGGGACGCTTTCTCATATTAACAAGAGTACTTGTTCTTCTTCCTTCTGCTGTTCCCGCCTGATTCCCCTGGTGCTTCTCCGTCCGCGGCCTTTTTGTCTCTCTCTGGATCTCTTTGTGTTGTTTTAATTCTCTGTATCAGACTATATCTCTCACACATCTTTCCACTTCTCTACTCATCCCTCCATTTCGCCGTCTTGCACCATAATCTTGGCGCCGTGTCCTAGTAATGCTGGTGACGTGACTGAGAATGCAGTGATTTATATATAACGTGTGATATTCAACTGTTTTCTATCAACTAACCCTGAGAGTGTTCTTCCCTCTCTGCTGTTTGAATTAAATTAAGTAATTACAGGTATAAAACACTAATGAACCAACTCAGCCAAAAAATGTATTGAAAATTATAATGGTTGTAACGTAAATTGTAATGTAACTAACTCAAGATATGTAAAACACAGTTTTAGAATAAAGAGAGCAAACAATTTTCCTGCTCTGTCCAACTCTTAATACCTATTTATTACTTTATTACTGACTATTTTGAAGAATATTCAGGTGATACTAGGACTGCAATCAATGCAATTATTTTCATTATCCATTAATCTGCTGATTATTTAAAATAAAAAACGCCTGTCTTGTCTTTATGTTTTGCTCGATTAAAAGTCTCAAACACAGAGATATTTAGTTTACAACGACATAAAACAGAAAATCCTCACAGTGAACGACTGGAGGCGAGCAACATTTTTGCTATTGTTGCTTTAAAAAATACTCAAAATATAGATGCAGATTCATTTCCTGTCAATCAACTGAGCAATTTATTGACTCGTAATTTCAACGTACGTATGTTTATACTCTGTAAAAAAGCAAACCACTTCAAAAAGAAATATCAAAATTTTGTTTCTCCATCATCTTTAGTCGACTTGAATTTTCCATCAGTCCCCTCTTTGACTCCTTCTTTCCATACAGATACACAATAAAAAGAAACTTAATGTGTTTCTTCAGTTTGATTGTTTTTTTGTTTTTTTTCCTGGGGTGCAATTTGACCAAAGCTTGCAGAAAGAAAAGCAATTTAGTGAGCTGATTATATTTCATATAAATCACAATAGCACAAATTTCCAGAGCTCGCCGCCTCCTCTCGTCTCCCGTCCACATCTCTCTGAGCTTCACTCTCTGCCTCCATGTTTCACTGTTTTTATTCACCTGTCACTCCCTGCTTCGTCTTGTCTTTCTGTCTCCTCCTCTTCCTGATTCGTCCGGTCCAGATGTCACGCTGTGCCGTGCGGATCAAGCGGCGGAGACGAGCTCCCTCTACTTGTTAACAGTCTGTTTATTCTGCAGCCATATCAGCCTCGCTGCCTTGTCAGCAGCAGGCAATTACAGAGCAGATTACCAGCCCTGATAATGTCATCAGACCAGGCCTTTCACACACAAACACACACACACACACACATTTGGATTTAAACAGTTCACAAGTTCACTGCTTACTCACCACCGTGCACAGTATACTCACACACTTACTCACACATATACACTGTGTGTATTTGTGTGTCCAGGCAAATGATCTCATATAGTGTGCCGACGTCAACGATTCACGACCGCGGGTGCCCTTTTGTTATCAGTATGATTTTATTACTAATTACTACTGTATACTACTAGATTTTTACTATTATTCAATAATGTCACAGCAAAATAAAAAGAGACATTTTGCATCAAGAGTACTTTGATAAAAGTAGGTAAATATTATGAGAAATATGTACTTTTGTTCAGTTAAAAAGTCGGACTTTATATCAATATGTTCAGCTGTACTCGAGTATTTGTTCTGATTACATTACTTATGACAAAAAAACAAGCAAGGTCACTAGCAGCAGACACAGCAGCAGCTAATGTTACTGACGTCTGTCTTTCAGCCTTTTATTTAAGATTTATTCTCGCCTTACTCTGGCGGCTACTTTTTCTTTCTCCCTCTGCCCAGCTCCTGTTCTAGCACAACACCGGCTCTAGGCCACTCCCTGTCAGTTTTCCCCCCACGCCCTAGGCCTGAAAACCTCTTCCTCTTCTTCTTCTTGATGGTCTAAAACGCCCGTGGTACAAACACTAACACTCCCCGCTGTGGCGCTCTGAGCTCACAGTCCAGGCAGCCCAGCCAACAAACTGAGCTAACAGCAGCTACAGTTCACTTCACTGTCCATCAGGTAACTCTGTAAATCACAGTCGGTGTGATCGAGTCGATGGGCAGCGTCAGAGGGAAAAAACTGAAAACATTTTCTCCATAAAATATGATCCACTTTCACCAAAGTCAGTGAAATCGCCTGTGGTTTGTGACTCAGTGCCGTAAAGCGTTACGTACTTCCTGCAGGTGATCGTACCTGGAGCACAAAGTTACGTCGGGCAGAAACTAGTGAGAACTAGCTGCCATCCGATCTCTACATACAGTACATCTCTTTGTATTTTGGAGTTGCAGACACTCCAGCAGGGGCGTTCTCTCTCTGGAGACGCGACGCTGGCTTTGTTCACCGGGGAAGGGATGCGTCTCTGCTCGGTGTGATGTATTGTGGACTCTGCGCTGACATCATTGATATAACCCTGAGCACTGATTAACAGCCCTGCTCGGCCGAGGGCACACAGACAGACAGAGAGCCACGGCCGCCTTCGAGTCGTCTCATCGGCTTTCTCACACGGGCGAGGCTCCAAGGATCCTTCGGAAATCCACTTATCATACGCAACATTAATAACTTCAACATTATTATCCATTTTCCACAGAGGACTGCAGTGGAAGTAACTTTTTTTTCTTTAATACTTTCATGTCTTACCCTCTGGGTATGAGACAGCCCGTGCATGAATATTTTATCATGTGTATTTAAAGAATTTTGTTCTTAAATGGGACATCCTCCACCGCACAATTAAAACAAATGCTTAAGATGTCGAAGTCTTTAGCTGACACAATAACGAGCGCGTTCAGAACTTACTCCTCTGTTTATTCTGGAAATAATGACTTTCATGTGACTGTTCTCTACAAGGGACGAGCGTCGGGGAAATAAACTTCTTCAATCATCCTTTTTACACATTTAGTCCCGTCACACGGGTGGATTATAAGACAACGAGCCCCTGGGCACAGACATTAAACGCTCCCCACCGCTCCTACACAGCAAAGTGACTCGTTTGTTTCCTGCCACATTAGATCCACGCAACGGCAGCATGAAGAATAAAGAGCACATGCATGACGTCACCCACGGTTTTTAGTTTGAAGCTCAAAATCTGCTGGACGCCGCCATCCTGGACAGATAATTCAAAAATCAGCTGAGATGTGGACCATCGGCTAACCTGAGGCGGGCTGAATGACGCCTGGTTGCTGAAACAAGCCATCTGTAACCACACCCACCTGTCAATCAAAGTGTCCACGCTCTTAATCCCAGCATGAGACTCTGTTTCTGTTTTTGCTTTAATATTATTTTAACATTGTTTTATCGTTTATTATTGTTTTTATATTGTTCTTTGTTTTATATGTCTATTCTATTTTATGTACAGCACTTTGTGTCAGCTGCGGTTGTTTTTAAAGGGCTTTATAAATAAAGTTGAGTTGAGTTGAGTTAATCCTGCATAACTTTAAGCCTTAATATAATGTGAACAGGTGAGTTGTATATAAATTCACCCTCAGTACAGTTGTCATGAACGGGGAAATTAGCTACAGAGACCAAAACTGTTTTTTGTACCAGGCTGTAAACATGTTTATTTCTGCTGTGAAACATGGGGACTTATGGAGACTGACTCACTTCTGGAGCCAGCCTCAAGTGGACGTTTGAGGAACTGCAGATTTTGGAATTTGCTGGCTTCATTTCCCAGCCCCAGAGGTTTCCACTTGCACAGATATTATACAAAATACTACATCCCACTCTACAAAATATTGAGTGTGAAGGTTCATTTTTCAGAGCTCACAGCACAAAGTAGATGATTGCATTAAAGCAACACACAAAATGAAGTTGGCACGTTGCAGCTCATCTCGGCCGGTTACTGCCACCTGTAGATCAGTGCAGTAGTGTGAAACCATTAGCAGTGTGAGGAAGCACACTAATATGACTCCATGGCTCTAAAACTACATAGGACTTTCAAATCAAAGCCCATTTTTGTCTCTGTTTATTAGTTTTCACTGTGAGTGGCGGAGTCCGCCACTCCCATGCTGGATTCAAATTGCCTTCACACACAAGGGATTCGCAAGAAATGAGGCATGCATGTAATCCAGGGTGATTCGTTTGACGGATACGATCAGTGCATCCCGATTTTTCACCGAGCTCGACTTCAGACTGAAGCTGTGGCCTGTGCATGGTGGACCCGTTCTAGTAATCCATCCAGCAACACGGCCACACAACAACCACACACACACACACACACACACACTCCCATTCACACCTCCGAGGCGCCTGCTGAGCCACCCAGAAATAAACTATCGGGGTCAAAATAAATCAAATCATCTCTCCAGCATGAAAGAAATGGACTTTTACCACCGCGAGAAAAGACGCAAAGCACCTGACCCCTCCTCAGAGGTGTGTGCTAGGTGTGTCGGTGTGGAGTGAGGTTGTTCTCGAGGGCGCTTTGAGAAGGTCATCGCTGACATGGACATTAATGAGAGCCCACACTGAAGGTTAGTGTCCCCGCTGGCCCTCACCTGTGCGTTCAGACAGGCCTGACACTGTGGTGTGCCACCGCCATGGCAGGTAGCAGCGCGGCTCATCCATATCTCCGCGCTGAGAACAGCCCCCACACACCTCTCAGGAACAATTACTGCTCTTCCAGCTCCTCATCACAGATGGTGAGGGCTTTCAGAGCGCGACTCCCCCACCCCTCCCTCCTCCACCCTCCCTACCTCCCTCCACCTTCTCCTCCTCTCTCCTCTATCCGTGGCTCATTGTCTCTTTGGTTGACTGTGTCTGTCTCTCTCCACCTCTCTGTCTTTTTTTATGCTCAGACTATTTCTGTCGCTCCCTCCTCCCTCTGCCGCCTCTACAGCCATCCTCCTCCTCCTCCTCCTCCTCCTCCTCCTTCCCCACTTTCCCCTCTCTTGCCTCTTCACCAGCTCGGAATTCAACAGTTCAATTTAAATCCATTACACCTAAGCCCCTGACAGAGTGTGGCATCCATGGTAACCGTTACTAGACAACAATCTCGCTGTGACTCCGCTGCTGCTGGGAGATGCACTGAACAGACATGTGGTGGGGTGTTTTGACGCAAATGCTTGTGTCATTCGCTAAGTGACGGGTCCCGTCCTTCAACTGCGACCTCAGTCTGTGAGCAGGAGGAGGGGGGCAGAGATACATAAATCACATTTGGCTGACGGAATGAAACGTATTTGTTTAAAAGCAGCATTATGGCGATTCGGTGCAGAGGGATGAATCTAATTTGATAACAATACGCCAAGCTTCTATTGCCATTCCCCGTGCACGGCTGCCCCTGTAACCCTCCTATCTGCTGCAAACACGAGCATGACGCTGAAGAAGTGTGGATAAGAATGCAGCAGCAGCAGCAGCAGCAGCAGGAGAGATGACTGAAGTAGCCCTACTTCATGACTGTCCTTGAAGAAAGAGTAAAGACACAGTAAATCACCAACACGTCGTCTCCCATCCTACACTAACTACTGTACAACGCCACAGTAATCACAGCGCGGAGAGTCGGCTCTGACCTCCTCGCTCAGGAGGCGTTGCTGTAAGCACACACTGCAGTTCCACCATTGTCTCGATTCGCAGAAAGTTGGCCAAACAATGTACATGAAGATAAAGATGCACGACGTCGATACGCAGGGTTGTAATCACAATCAGGCATAATTAAAGGGACCGTTCATGCAGCACTTCCCACAATAACAGTGCGTCGCTAAATTACCATTTAATTGCATGTTGATACAATCAATGCTGCTTTGACAGTTAGCTCGGCTTCGCCAGCAAAGGGAGAGGAGCATCTTACATTTCTTCTCTGTGATGGAGTGACGCTGCAAAACGACACATCGCTGCAAAATGATTGCTGCCTCTAAAAGCTGCACACATGCTGGAACATTGCTGAGGTTATAAACTAACGACAAAACTAGTTTTTGAACCTTGTATAAATAAAGATGATCATGAAATAAAAACCCTCTTTTTAAAGCAATTTCTTCTATGACCACATTAAAGAGTACTTCTCATTGTTAGTGGTGGAGTCCGCCATTCCTGATCTGGATTCAAATAGCTTTCACATACTTGACAGATTCACAGGAAATGAGGCACGCAAGTGTTCAAATGGCAAAACATACTGTGACTTTTATTGTGAAATGCAAAACGACGTCATTTTCCAAACTTATTTACGTAAAATTGTGGGTTTTTTTTGGCTGCACTGCAAACATTGTAGCTGCTCAAAAGCATTCTGGGATCTGAAGTCTTAAGATTACAACTTTAATGACTCCAATTCCAACTTTTAAACGACTGCTTTACAATCAAAGGAAGTCCAGTAATGTAGAAAGTGCATTAACTCTTCATAACCTTCATTATCATGTCACACCCTGCCTCTGACATTCCTCCTTGTGACCCCCAGAAAGAAGCGAAGCTTTAATGAAGTCGGGGTCTGTGAATGCATGAATAGAGCTGGGCTCCCATTTGAATTAAATCTATTCATCCGTGCCAGTGTGATTTCTCTGTGGTACTGAGGCAACCGAAGGGCCCTCTGAGTCGTGACATTTGTGCCATGGCTGGTGGAGCAGGCAGGGAGGTGAACACCCATCTGCCTATATCCCCGACCACCAAGTCCAAATCCAGAGCAATACGCGGGCTTTGACTGGACTCAGGGAGATAAGAGGTGAAAGAAAAGTGTGCGGTGTAAGTAAGATGTGTCTCTGCTCATATTCACACTTGTTCTCTTATTAGGGAGGGTGAAAAGAGGAACACACACCTCCAGATTAAACACACGAGCAAACACAGACACAGACACAAACAAACCTGCATCCGTATCTCCGACTCACTGACTGAATCCTGCAGGTCACCTGTGACACGCAGCCCTCGGGGCATATTTAACAATTACATAATAATCTTTAGTAAAAACCATTTCTTGCATGGGGAACAGTATCAGTGTCACACCATTCTGATTTTGGAAGTCTCTCGACATATTAAGGTAATCCCTCTCAGATTTCTGTATTAATTGTGTCATCTGTATTCAGCGAGGGCCTCGCGCACTTTGAAAATAAGCCCAAAATGAACCCGCAGACTTTGCCGACAACAGAGGAGGGATTTAACAGATTTTTGTCTGGGAGCAAACCGCTAACACCCCCATCAGGACTGATGCAAGTTCATGAGGCAGGTGTGCAACGCTCGACACAAATCCCCGGCAATTACGACAAGAGAGAAAATAGTGCATCAGAGATGTTCTCTGAGCTCAAATGTCAACGTGGTGATTTAGAGAACGCAACACGGTACTAAAAAAAGCACTGAATTGTATTTCCACCGCGGCTGATTTTAAGGACTCTCACCTTCAGTGCATCGAACTCCAGAGTGAGCAGATCACCGAAATCATTTCATTGACGGACTGACACCAATTTGAGCCAAAACAATGACAACAGTGGCAAGAGACAATCATTTAAATTCTTAAAGTAACACTTTCACCATTTGGGGCAATCATGCTCATTCACGGTTAAATAAATAGATGGATACCAGGCCGATGTCTGTCTGCTAAATGCTTTATTATGATACCAGCAGCCGGTTAACTCATCTCAACTCATTGCAACCTTAGCCTAGTTGCAGTAGTTCTGCTTAAGCATTCAAATACAAGTTTTCAGGTTGTTGCTGCAGAATAAATATTGCTTAACTTTCCTACATATATATAAATATTGGAATTCTTCAATGTCAGTTCAGTGTCACCATCCTCCATCCTCCATCCTTCTCTCTGCTCCTCCTAAACTGAGCCGTGGTTACAAAACAGGCCGAGGTCGCGGGGTCACATCCCTGAATCGTCTGCCAACAGGTGGCGAGGCTGCTGCTCCTGCGAGGAGAGGCAGCTGTTCCCCATTGCTCACTCACCCAGGTTTCACCGCTTCCGCTGTCAGTAGCCGAAACGAGGCCAAAGCTCGGCGAGCCTCCGGAGAACTGATGAAAGCACCAGGAGACGGCTAAAACGGCGGCGGGTTGGAGGCTCCGGCGTCTCATTAGCCGAGGTGATAATGGATTTCTTTGTACGAGGTTCTGTTGTGTAATGATGCATATGATGGCGTGAGCCGACGTTAAAGGCCGACGCTGAATACAATTCAATTTCTACGGACATTTAATCCAAAGATCTTCAGATTATCACTTATCAGGTCTGCAGCAGCTCGTGCTCTCTCTGCTCGTCTGTTCAAATGCTGGAAAATGTACACACCTTTCCCCGGGGACGCAGAGTAACAGATGTGTCCTCACATTGCTGGTGTTGTACAATCAAGTAAATGGTAGTGTAATCCACACACACACACACACACACACACACACACACACACACACACTACACTGGAGGTCTCATTTTTTATTTAAAATGAGATTTACATAAATAAAGGAGAAAAGAATATTTTGTAGAAAATCTACAGCAGGCATCGTCCACCAGACAAACTGACTGAGGTCAAAATGAATTAATCCTGTGTCTGTCTGTCTGTCTGTCTGTCTGTCTGTCTTATACTACACTATAAAATGCTTTAAACTGGTCACAAATGTTTCCCTGCTTCCCCAAAAACAAAAACACAAGTTAACTAAATCTGAATAATTAACCCAAAGTTTATAAATATAAAACTAGCCAAATACGTCAACACGGTTAGTATTGTTTTCATTATTATGAAAAGAAATAAAAATGACATCTTAATATTAAACACACAGCTGGTTTAAAGGTCCAGTGTCCATTAGTATTTAGTTTGTCTGCTCTGGGCTACTGTAGAAACTTTTTTTAAGTAACAAAAACAGAAAGATTCATATTTTCAGATGATTACACATGCATGAAAACAGAGTTATTAATATTATATTCCATGTCTGCCTTCTTCTGAAGATCTTTAAACTGTTTTCTTCAAATTACAAAACAGAAAGGTCTCTCAAACAATGCATGCTGGGAAGTCAATTTCACTCCAGAAAGTTAATTTAAGTTGGTTGAACTCTCGGCAGTACGTTCACCCGACTCAGCACTTCAAAAAAAGTTCTGAAACTGTTGGATGATGAAAAATAGAAATTTGAAGTTAGATTTAGTAAAATATATATTTTAGGTTGATTCCACTAATAAAGTCAGATGTTTTACAGTTTATACTTCCTCCTCCATCTCTTGGATCACAGTGACAGAAACCAGCAGCAGCTCACTGTGACCTACCGGCACATCCACTGGGAGATCCCCAGTGCCGTCTGTAATGGCTGGTGTGGCTGCTGATAAGGAAGTGGAGTCTTTATCTCAGCCCAATTAGGCAGCTAATTGATTCAATACCAGTCATTTAGAGTTCCTCCAGGCCCAGGATTGAGCACTTCAGCCCTTTGAACAGACGTGAGATCCCCAGAGGAGAGAGAGAGCGAGTTCGACCCCACAAAGCCTGTAGATTATAATCTGGATGGAAAAAACCTACAGAGCTCTTCATGGTCAGGGAGAGCTCATAGTACCTTATCACACCACTAGAACACTGCGCTCTCGGTATGCAGGGTTCTTCAAGGTTCCTAAAGTCTCCAAAGGTAGAACGGGAGCCAGAGCTTTTACCTATCGAGCTCCTCCTCTGTGGAACAAGCTTGAGAACCATTCCTTAGTTATTCTGCTATATGCCTAGACTACTAGATTATATGTTATATGTTATATTCTGCAATTTTCTCTAAAGCTTCTCAACTCTATACCAAACAAACACAAGACACAGTCATTTTAGTTACATGTACTTCTGTAAATAATAGAAATGTTCGCCCATAATTAGTACAAAACACAGATGTTCAAATATTTTCCAGGATCCATGGATATTATTAGGAAAAAACTAAAGGATCTGAAAATCCCATTTTATGGCATTCTCATTATATTCTATAAATAATTGCATTCATGCAGAATTACAGTTAAACGTTGTCTTTATCACTGAAGACCACAGCACAGGCAGAAATATTGTTCTAATGCCAGTCTGACTTGTCCAGATCCAAATCACAATGTTAGAGCAAAAATTGGATTTGGATTTGGCCTTTCATTTCCCGTGGTGCTAATCCTACATCGCCTCCAGCTTTTCATTCCAGCGTTGCGAGGAAGCAAACAGCACTTTTTTTTTTTTCCTAGACGCGGAGATGACGCTGAAAGGAAAGATTCATTCGAGGTCAAATCCGGGTTGACTGCTAACAAAGGGATGATAAGCTTGACTTTTAAAGCAACACAAAGGGCAGGTTCATGAAACTCACTGAGTCATAGAGATTTATGCAGCCCGCGACCCCAGAAAAAGGGAAAGTAATGAGCTCTAAGTTCAGGCGTGGTGAGTTGGAGGAGACCAGGCGGAGGCTCACATGAAAACTCACGTGGTTACTCGATAGTAAACAAAACCTCAGATGGATGCTCACACACGTGAGTACAGACACAGCAGCATTAAAACCACTGTCAGGTTCCTGAGGGGGGATCTCCTGGGTTGGTTTCACTTTAGAGGATTTTATGGCTATAAATTGATTTCATTGACGGATCACTGCCAAACATTGACCACACCACATCTACTATTACTACTGCTATACTACTTCTAACTGTCACAGGTATCACTATGAGTACGTGAAAGTGAAAAGTTTTACATTATAACGTGAAAGTATCACGTTATTTCATGAAATGGAGTTATCACGTGATTTTGTGATATTAAATTATCACGTTATTTCATGATATGAAGTTATCACGTTATTTCATGATATGGTGATATTTTCACGTTATAACGTGAAAATATCAAGTATGGTTTTACTTGATTTCATAAGTTTACCAACACGTGTCCCTCACGTCATGGTTCAGTCCGTAAACTGACTATGGCTCGACTACATAACTTAATTCAATTATACTTTAATCTTGGTTTGAGACATGGTGACGTACTACAGTTGTTGAGCACTGTAGATGACATTGTTATCAGTATGCGTACTATCCGAAGGATTTTGAAGAACATGGGGTTGTACCGAAGAAAGAATGAATCCGACCCTCTTGAGGTTGCATCGTTTCTTATTGATCTGATCTCAAGTGAAACCATATATGATTCCTAACGTTTTCACGTTAAAAAATAAATATCACCATATCACGAAATAATGTGATAATTTCATGTTATAACGTAAGAAATATCACGTTTGCAGAGTGGCAGCAATGCGCTTCCGTAGTTTTTTGTACCAGGCTGTAAACATGTTTATTTCTGCTGTGAAGTTGGACATTTGAACATGGGGACTTATGGAGACTGACTCACTTCTGGAGCCAGCCTCAAGTAGACGTTAGAGGAACTGCAGTTTTTGGCACTTTTTTCCCAGCCACGGAGGTTGCCGCTTCGTCTTAAGGTGATCTTAACTGGTACAAATACCAAAGATGTAATTTGATTTGCTCAGTTTGAACTTGAACGGACCGAAAATGCAACAAAGCGACCTCTGGCATTTAATGTGGAGAGAGGAAAACAAACAGCTCGGCTGTCCGTTTGCTTAATTTCAAATTAGGACGACGTCCTGACACAGAAAACACAAGGACAAAAGGACAAGACCTCATAAATATAGTACAGATTTGATCTTTTTACACACATTTAATAGAGGATGAATACGAGTCAGAGTTCATGCTAATGTGTCAGTAAGGATCTATCCAGCTGAAGCGCCCTCAAGCAAGGCACCATATCCTGCAGGGGTGCCGTCTGTCGGGCAAAAATAAAATGAAATCAATGAATATGTCGTTATATTGCTTGTGTGCAAATAATAAAAACAGTCAAATAAATAAAAAGCATTCATTGTACGATACATTAAATAAAAAAACAAAAAACAAATCCTCACGTTTGTGAACATAAACTCAGGGATTGTTTTGCACTTTTCCTTGATGATCGTCTAATCTTTGCAGCGCTGTTTGCAGCCTGGATAAAAGATCCAAATGTGCTGAATGTCCAGTTACTTGTTGTTGTAGTTTGCTATGAGTAGGGCGAATAAGATGCAGTAAATAAATTATGAGAATTGGAGAGTCTTCTTCCTGAGGATGAAAATTGTCATGGCAAGGTCTGAAGCACACACACACATGATAAGAATGGACAGATTCAGAAAAAGAGGAAAGAAAGCACAGAGGACCGAGCGGCTCAAAAGTGTCTAAAAGAAATCAGTAGAGGGGAGGAAGGGATGGGTGGAGGTAGGGTGGGTCGGGTGTAGGCTTGGAAGTGAGGGACCTTCAAGTGACACTGCAAAAAGCTACAAAGCCGGAGCTGGCAGTGTCATCATTCATGTGCGGCGGTGTGCGGCTCTCACGCACTTCATCGCGTTTCTTCCTCGAGAAACGACGCTGCAGTGTTTGGAAGTGTTATATTAACATGAGCGTGCGTCTGCATGTGTCGCTGTGTTTGCGTGCGTGACTGTAGGATTAATGCCCCTCTCTCCCCCTCCCTGCGGTAATCCATCTCCCCGACCTGCCACTTTCCATTCAAATCATGCCCAGCGTAGGGAAATGTGCCACCCGTCAGTCCCCTCGCTCGGAGTGAGCTCTCATGGCATCTAAGGGCACTTCACATGCTGTTGTTTGAGCCTGGCCGGGTCCTTCTCCCAGTCCTCTTCATCTCTCACACACACACACACACATGTGAAGCCGAAGCAGGTCTGAACTCCAGGACAGATGAAGTTTGAATTAGACACGAAATTATTTAGTTGCCTTCATTACTCTGTATTCATCCTCGTGTTGAGTAAAGGCATTCAATAGGTATTGTAATAGATTTGGGCCATTGTAAATGGGTGTAGACCAAAATGACTCTGCAGGAAATTAGATCGGCCTTCAATCAGTCGGAGACACAACTGCAACTCGGCTCTCACCTAAAAATTTAACAGCGCTGCTCATTGTCATCATCGTCGTCGTCGTCTCCAGCAGCAGCCATAGTTCATTAATTGGTGCAGCTGCTTCCATCTATTCTCAGTCAACTGCTTCCAGACGAATAAGCAGCAGCCATTGAAGCGAACTGAATACCCTTCACCTCACCGTCAACTTCCAAACACTATGGCGGCCACAAAACAGGACGAGTGAAGAAACAACCTCTGTGGCTGTGAAGTGCAGTTCCTCTAACGTCCACTTGAGGCTGGCTCCAGAAGTGAGTCAGTCTCCATAAGTCCCCATGTTCAAATGTCCAACTTCACAGCAGAAATAAACATGTTTACAGCCTGGTACAAAAAACAGTTTTGGTCTCTGTAGCTAATTTCTCCGTTCATGACAACTGTACTGAGGGTGAATTTATATACAACTCACCTGTTCACATTATATTAAGGCTTAAAGTTATGCAGGATTAAGAGCGTGGATGCTTTAAATGACAGGTGGCTTGTTTGAGCAACCAGGTGTGTCATTCAGCCCACCTCAGGTTGGCCGATGGTCCACATCTCAGCTAATTTTTAGAGAAGCAGGTCAGCCAAGACGGCAGCGTCCAGCAGATTTTGAGCTTCAAACTGAAAACTGTGGGTGACGTCACACATGTGCTCTTTATTTTTTGTACTGCCGTTGCGTGGATCTAATGTGGCAGGAAACAAATGAGTCACAGGTGGCTTGTTTGAGCAACTAGGCTTCATTCAGCCGCCCCAGGTCCAGTTTTTGCCGATATTTAGACGGTGGCAGCCAGCGCTGCATATTTCTGGCTTCATTACGACACTTCGGGAACCTGTGGGTGACGTCACTCATGCTTTGTCCATTCTTTCTAACGTCATTGCACTGCAGGTTGCTCTGCTTTGTATGCATGAGCCTGAACACGAGCGTTCCTCCGTTATAAGTGTCTCACAGTCACTGAAATAAAGTCCATGTAGAAACTTGGAAGTGACCCTCAATGTGACTCTGCAGTGTTGTGTTATTGTTGCAGCAGCAGCAGCAGCAGTAGTGGAGTGGCTCGCCTGGCCACCTCACCAGAGGTGCTAATGGTATTGACCACTTCAGTATAAGTTAGAGAAGGGCATAGCTGGAGCCGGCAGTAAACAACTCCAGACTGACATGTCAGGGTGACTGTTGGCTTGATTGCTTTCATTACTCAAACACTGTCCAAAGTCAGACCTGCCAGCTTAGGACTGGCTCACATCTGCCAGCTTCTGCTATCAGCATCCCGGTGCATGAACAAATCTAAAGTTGCAATGAGTGATGCAACCGCTGGTAATAAATAAGAAAAAAAAGAAAAGACCTGAGAGTTCAATAAGATCTTATTTGGTGATCTATAATAGAGGAATAATGGGTAAAGGAGCACGTTTTTGTATCACTGGTGGAAAGGCTGCGTAGGAAAATGGAGCAAGGCTGTTGCATATGAAAAAAGCCAAACAAAACAAAGACTCTCATAGAATATTCATCAACACTGCTCCTCCACTCCGGCTTTAATAAGGAGAAAAACAAACCCAATCAGCCCCACATCAGCACTTATGAACAACAATATAATCGCCACATTACATATATATATAGAGATTATATATATATATATATATTATATATATGAAAAAGTATGAAATTATCATATCGTTCACATCACTGCGATCCAACAGGAGGGTATATATGTAACCTCTCTGCTAAACACAGATTTCATCAGCACGAGCACATTCATAAAAGATGATCCTGCGCGGGAAATAATACAGAAAAGCTTTTTCATTACCTCCTCATCATATATAGATCAAACATTTATTACCCTCGATCAAACATTCATTACCTCCTGCATTTAAAAAAAAAAAAAGTAACCAGACGTATTACTCATTGTCAACACCGGCTGCACTTTCATTAACGGCTGCACAGTCGCGTCGTCATCTTTCTTGTATCGCAGCGAGCGACATTTTAATCAGTCTGTGCGATAAATAAACACAAATATGTCAAACAGCGCGGAGGTGTACGCTATCGCCATGTCACACTCAGTCGTGACAGAGCAAAAAAAGAAAAGCTTGACTGGGTTTAGTTTGAAGTTTCATCAGGTATCTAACAGGAGTCACGGGATCATCTGAACCTTCAGAGTTCGACCCAAACAAAGCAGATGTTCTGATCTGTGCAGAATAAACCTTCATCCACTGGCATGTGTCATCCTCAGCTCCAGCTGTCGTCACATATCTTCATCTCTCTCTCTCTATCTCTTCCTCCACTTCCTCTACACCTATTCTGTCTGGAACAATCCTGACTCGTGTCGGGTGCACTGAGAGACTGGAGACTTAGAAACAGATTTAAAGTGAGTACACATAAATTTAGCTTTACAGCAGCCCAGACTTTGTTTACTTTACAACATGCAACGCAATAATGTCAGACACACAACATGTCTATCTGAAGTTTAGATAATATTAGCTGCCATAAGCTCATAGGTTTGAGTCGAACCTGGGTCACTGCTACTTAAGATCATTAAAATATGTCATTGTTCATAATATGAATACTGGGCACAAAGACTAGAAACAGTTAACCTTCCCTTCAAGATTACAGGCAGTTGTTTGAGAGTGAATGCACAGTGGTCCATGTTATAATAACACATCTGTCAGTGTATTTATTGACATTAAATATTACATTATAAGCACCTCATTTGGCTCCTATTCACACGTTATTATTCACAGAAACGAAACACAGGAGTGGAATCATTTTACTGATATTACAAACAGTGTGACAGACAGGTGGTGTGTGTGTGTGTTTATCAGTGTGTGTGTATGTGTGTGTAAAACCTTTGCAGACACGCAAAGAGAATAAAAAAACAAGAAGCATCGCGGAGCAGCGGAGGAGTGTTTGGAGTGATGCAGCCGTCACTCATAGAGACCTGCATGGTAACCAGCTCTTCATCATGACTCTTACTCCGAGAACGCGGGGAGCCGACACCAGACTCAGACTGAGCTGCCAGACCCAATAACGTAAACATAATGAGCTGTAGTGTTTAGAGGCAACAGCCAAGTGTTAGATTCTGCACCCGGCTCGTGAGCCTCTCTCCCGTCCCCCCGGCCTTCAGCGCGGTTAGATAACGCCGCGTTAGATAACGCTGCGTTAGAATCTTAAGAGGAGAATGCCTGTCGGCTTCTTTCAGCAGACATTACTGCAGACATGACAGGCTGCAAACAAAAACTTCTGATGAAAACTTGCTCTGATTTGAATTCTTCTCCGTCCTGCTTTTATATTTCTGCGTTCACCTCGCTGCAGCCTGAAGACACAAGCTTGTTGTGCAGAGGAATATGATCTTGCAGTGAGTAACGTGGCCCCTGCCGACGGATACACGACCTCAGTGTGAGCTGCACACAGAATACCATCAGAGAAAGAGTTTAGCTTCATGAAGTTACACTTTAAACTATTAAACTGTGACTTACACAGTCTAATAGCAAAAAATAAATCAATAATCTCATTTCACCGACAGAAATGTGTTTGTATTTTTCGCCCCGAGAAGGCGCATGCATTTAAAAATACCTACTGGACGCTCGCATTTAGGTAAAACGTGCCTTTACATAATAATGGCTACTTGCTCCGTGGAGATGGTAAATCATAGCGGCTCCTCCTAGACTCCCTGTTCTCTCTTTTTATGCAGATGACGGCGTCGTCTGGGGGAGCCTGTCATTATGATGGGGATGGAGCGTTTTGTGGTTCGATTGTGTGGGAGTTCTAGGTGTAATATGAAAGCGTCGGCTATGAGATGGAGTCCTTAGGAGCACAGCGGTGTAAAAATAGAGGGAGGCAGGGGGTTAATGGAGGAGATACAGCTGAGTTTGGGGGAAAGGAAGTGAGAGAAAAGACACTGACAGCGTGTGAGAGAGAAAAGAAAGAAAGAAGGTTCAGTACTGCACCTTTCTGCAGACTCATGTCTACCATGCGAGGCTCGGCCAGCTCCAGGAAGAAGTTCTTGTTTTTCTCATACTCCTCATCGTCAATAACTTTCACGTGAATAACTTTGCTCAATAACTTTCACGTGAATAACTTTGCTGCAAAAAGGGGGGGGAGGGGGATAACAGGGGGAAGGGGGCGTGAAAGGAGAAGGGGGGAAGAGAAGAAGAGAAAGGTTAATTTGTGATGGAGGGACACAGGAAGTGCACTGTAAGTGGGATTAATAATCAGCATGGAAGAAAGGTTAGGAGGTGAAAAGGTCAGCTCGGCGTTGTCTGTCGCCGGGCCGGACTCAGGTTGAGCATTCATTGGCGGCCACGGATCGTCATGACAACAACATTCATCACGGCGTCTCATACAAGGCGGCGAGCGGTGGTTGGAAAAAGCAGAGTCCGTAGCGGCGGTGGGGGGAGGATAAAAGAACACAATGAAGTGAAAACAGCAGCGTGTAATCAATCAGGTTGTAGAATGTGTAAACGGACATTTCACAAGGGCGAAAAGGTGCGCGAGCGAGCGATGAATGAAAGAAAAGTGTCGCCGTCCAAATCGATTTTTATGGCTCGGTGTTTCAGTCAGAACACTTTCAATGAGACGGCTGGCTGGACACCGCGAGGACTCCCCCCCACTCCAACCCACCGACCGCCATCGAAGGCACAGATGAGGCAGATAAGAGAGAAGCAGCTTATTGCTGAGGTTATTGCTCCGGTTTGAGCAGAACACCCCTTTAATGAAGTCAAATGTCTGGAGGGGAGGAGGGGGGGTGTGACATCATCTCACAGAAAACAGCTCAATATGGCGCCTCAGCAACGCCGGCGGCGTTCTGGACACTGATCGCCCTAATTGATCTTTTTAAAGAGTTATTGACGAGCGCAGGCAGTTAAGTGGTCAATAGGTACCCCAGATGTCTCCGCCGCCGCCTCGCCCTATAGCAGTGGGTGGAGGGGGGGCGACTCCTCGAGGAATAGGAATTCAGCTGGACTCATGCAAAACGACAACAAACCATGACGCTCCGCTCGGCCTCGGAAAGCATCCCATGCGAGCGGCAGACGAGTCAACAATAGTCGACAGTGGCGCAGCTAGCCTTGAAATAGGGATGACATACTTTATTATGTGTCTGACATCTCACGGGAAGATGTGTTTCCTCTTCATCCGAGCAAAAATACCATTTTTTTTTACGGATGTTTGGAAAGCGGGAGTTCAGCACGGCGGCATTCATTATGGATGGCTGCTCGTGTATGGAGTCAAACAGCAGCTCGTTCCCTGACATCCCCGCGTGTTCCTGCAGCACCGTGACACACAGCGTGGCTCGTGTCAGTCAGAACGCTGACACACACTTTTACTCGCATACACACAAACACAGATATTTATAGACACACACACACACACACACACACAGTGAGGAAACGTGTAAATAAACTATTAATCTGAGCATTTGTAGAGGAATTAAAATGTAGTTCTAGTAGCAGTACTGTAATGCACAGATAAATCCCTTTCTCTGGCCGGTGTGCTTGCAGTTCTGGATGTGCATCCCGCTCGCCGAGAGGGGGGAGTCGGCTATCTGAGATCCCGTTAGCACACCACACACACACACACACACACACACACACACACAGCAGAACAATCCATCTCTCTTCATATCCCACCGGCAGGGCTTTCCTCAGATTGCAGGGCGAGATGTCTGCAGTGCTGCTACCGCCATCAGGGATGAGAAGAGAAAGCACTGGAGTCTAATGGACGAGTGGGATCTGGCAAACACACACACACACACACACACACACACACACACCGCCTGGCTGTGGTAATGAACGGCGCTCTTGCCTGACATGCATGTGGGAGAAACCACAAGACGATTACCGCACAACCGTGCACGCATGCAATAAACAGCCATACACTTAACGACATGGCTGATTAACCTGCTGGAAGGACCCCGGGGACATTTTTCTTTCTGCTCAGCTCCTGTTTCCTCCCCCCACTGTGCAATACAATGCATATAATGCTCGGATGATACCTGAGCTGTGCTGTGATTTGATTAAACACGGTAATTTAGGAGCATAAAACAAATAAACACAAAACAGATGAAGCTCATTAAAGTAATATAAACTACTTTTGTCACACAGCCTCTTTAAAGCCGCACTCATTGATTTTTCATCATTGAATAAATTACACAGCAAAATAAGTTTCTGGCTCTTGTTCACCAGCTCTCGACTCCTGCATCTGGAAATGATGCCGACGGCGGCGAGAGTGAACCGGAACAGTAAAGCTGTGAGCCATGAAACCAAAACAACGTGCTGAAAGGCGCTAAAAAAGCTACGTAGAGCTGAGAACTGCCAAACCTGTTGATAACGGGTAATTTCATCCATTGTCGTTATGAAATATTGATTAGAGGAAGGCTTTAAGATTGAGTCATAAAGCAGAACCCACCTTACAACCTTCATCATGTCAGCATCAAATGATATTTGTGCTTTATTGCTGCATATTTCCATTAAATCGGCACAAACCAGTTGACGCACGGAGCCTCTGGGATCGCACAAACTTAATATAGTAATAACAATATATTAGAGCAACTCGACACTTTTTAAAACATAATTAAAGTCCAGTTAGATCTGATTCTGTGCCACGCTTCAGTTACGTGGCCCTAATTTAACGAGGGACTTATGGAAGTCAATAAAAAACAATCATGCAATAATCAACAGGCGTGTTAGCATCATGGAAGCTGCTTCACGCATTAACAACATGTCGCACCTTTGCGTGATATTTCCCTGGAGCTCGACGACAGAAATTAACTTGTCACCTACACGTACATCACGTGTTGCTAGTCCACATGATGCACGGCAAGCCGCTGTGTTAATGTGAACTTAACAGATTGTGACACAACGTGCCTCATTCATAAAGAAAAGAAGACACACACACACACACACACACACACTCTCACACACTCGCAGGTCATGTGTTGCATTTGTCGAGTATCTGTGTCTGTTTTCATGATGCACGCCCCTGGCAACTGCTGACAAATACCGTTCATACAGAAATAGATACACCTTCAGGCACAACACACACACACACACACACGCACACACACATGGATCAGTGCAGTGGGGAACATTAAGCAACATTTGCATTTGTCTATGACGAACATCAATAATTCATCCATCTATCCCAACATCTGGCATCAGCCGCTGTGGAAGCTGCAAAAAGCCGCTCTGAGCAAAGCAGGATTGTGTGTGTGTGTGTGTGTGTGTGTGTGTGTGTGTGTGTGTAGTGACAGGGACACAATCAAACACCTGCTGTTCACACAAACACAAATCACAGTGCAGTGTTTACAGGGACTGTCCTGCTGCCTGCGTGGTGGTGGTGGCGTAACATGAATGGGCTTCACGGCGGCGTGTTGACAGAGAAGACACACGGGTTGTGACAGTGCGCGGCAGACGGCGTGCTCATGTACTGACTCACAGGTACATGCATGTATGCTCACACGTCTCCAGCGTACTGTTTTTATTTATGGTGTCTTGATACGTCTTTTTTTTTTTAACCTTCTCTCTCAGCTCTGTGCCTGAGCTGCTGTGATGTCAGTTCTGTCAGTGTGGAGTCAAACCATGTTCTGAGGTTGTTTTGGATACGTTGGTATCTCTTTATCTAGATAGAACGATAGAACGATAGAACGATAGATAGATAGATAGATAGATAGATAGATAGATAGATAGATAGAACCACTCTATTGTTTAAGCAGGAGGTCATGTCGTGGATGAGCACTGAGCACTTTGTGGAGCGTCCCCAGCTCAGAGCGACCCTTCTTGATCAGATTGCCCTCCTGTTCCAAGCATGAAGCAGAAACTACAGCAGCTGAGAAATGTGCAAAAAAATGCCAAGTTTGTCCGTTCTGGGCTACTGTAGAAACACGGCAGTTCAACATGGAACACCGTGGAAGACGACCGAGGCATCTGTAGATATAAAGGCTCATTCTAAGGTAACAAAAACAGAATAATTCTTATTGTGAGATGATTATACACTCAATATTATATTTCATTACTGTCATTCTATAACAGAGCCCCCTAAATTCTAAATACGTCTGTCCGTCCTGGGAGAGGGATCCCTCCTCTGTGGCTCTTCCTGAGGTTTCTCCCACCTTGTTTCCCTGTTAAAGGATTTTTGTGGGCAAGTTGTTCCTCACTCGAACCGAGGGTCTAAGGACAGAGGGTGTCACTCCCTGTACAGATTGTAAAGCCCTCAGAGGAAAATGGACTTTGTGACTTTGGGCTGTACAAATAAAATTAATTTGATTTGATTTGATTTAAATCTGACACGTTGTATTGAGGTTGTTTCATTAGGAGTCACCTGCTGTAACCTGGTGTACTTGTCTTTATACTAAGCTATGCAAACCAAATGATCTCCCTTTTTTGAGAGGCCATAAGTCCCATTAACTGTTCTTTCTTGTTGCATCCCTTCTTTGAGGGATAAACTATAACATGAGCCACGTAAACTCCCTTCATGCTGCGAGACGACAGACAAAAATCTGCCCAAAAAGTGTCAGTACAACGAAGTCCAAAGGATGTCAGCGACACTAATGTGTAAAAATGAACGTGTTAATGATTTATTGATGCCAGCATGCTAGACATAGCACCCTTAAGTTGAGTGTTAGTGTGGGAAGTGCCACTGGGTAATGACGGGCGATTAGAGGGTTCACACCTCCCTGCAGACAGCGGCCTCTGCCTGCCGTCCTTCCTTCCTTCCTCCCTCCTTCCTTCCTTCCTTCCTTCCTTCCACCGAGTCCAGAGCAGATGGAGGAGGGGTGAAAGGAGAGATGAAAACAGTGAAGGGAGTGAGACATGAAAGTGGAGGTGGTGCAGGCTCGTGATGGAGAGGCAGATGTAGAGTGTCTTTCTCTCTCTTCTGTTCTGCGGCCAAAAACCACACTGCGGCTGAAATGTGCTTTAGCTGCCGCCTCCTCTGCTCTTCCTCCAATGCCTCTTCTTCTTCTTCTTCCTCGACAGCAGATTTACCGTTTCGCTCTCCTCCCTGGCTTTCTCTCCACAAACACTAAATAATACTGTGTAACCGCTCGGAGTGTGAAACCGCTGTGGTGGAGTAACACATCAGAGGAAGTGATATGTGTTGTATCCAATCTCCGCTTCAGAATCTTCTCGGTCTTCTCTGACCCTAAAACTCGCTCAGCTTTCACTCTTCTTTTTTTGTCAGGTTTTCACGAAAAACTTGGAAGACTTTTGTACTCGGGGCGAGAGGAGGAACAGCAGCTAAAAGTGCCGCAATTAAATACGACCTTTCTTTTCTCTCTGCCTGGCCCTCTGTAGAAAAACACCTGCTGCCACTGACCCGGGCCCGGAGCTTTTCTGGTTTTGAACCAAAGACAACCTTTTCAAATTCTGCCTCCGCGTCTCTTCCCTTAATCGACTGAGTGCTTTTCAGTCTTTCGACCTCACGCAACGCTGCATTTAACCACTGCTGAAGCAAACAGGACAACAACATGCATGACTTTCACTTCACTGCAGCTATGAGGACTTAATGGTGGCTGGATTAGTTCAAAATTAAAGCAGAAAAAGTCTGTGTAAAGCAGGGGTCTCCAAACTACGGCCCGCAGGCCACATCCGGCCCGTCTAAACAATTGGAGTGGCCCACTTAACGATCCCAAACAATCCCTCTAAACATGGCCTATTTTTCAAAATTGCATTTTCCTATTATAAAACATCCACAGTTAATTATTAAGCTTGGCATTCTAATTAAAATCTACCTTATCTACGAACTATTTACAGTACTAGCTAATTTTCATCCCCTCACACAATGGTATATTCCGATGTGACTTTGCCCGTGATCAACTTCCGCGCAGTCTGCCTGGGGGATTCGACACGGCGCTTCCCGGGGCCGTAAACTTAATGCTCGCTGCGCCCTCTCTGCGACTGTCAAATCGCAATTTATCGCAACTTTCACTTCCTCACGCAACAAAATCGCAACAAAAATGTAAAAAGCACCGCAGCTTTCACCGCAATTTTTTTTGAAAACCTCATGCAACATCAGGGATTTTAGGCCGCAACTATTTCAAAAAAGGCCCGTGAAATCCTGGTGGGACTGATATCATTTCCGGTTATAGACTGACTGCCCCCCATCACAGAAAGGCAAGTTGATGTGGCCCGCACCGAAAAAAGTTTGGGGACCCCTGGTGTAAAGTAAGAATAAATATGTGTTCTGAGTTTGTCAGACCAATGAAGAAAGTGTTATTAACCACCCAGCCAAATTGGAATGATTAAAAATATTAAGTCTATGAAATTAGGCATCAAAATCAGAGTCAGATGAGTTCATAAAATGACATGACTAACTTTAAAAACACTCTGAGCTGAGATGAATTCATCTCTGTCTCTCTGCTCAGGGTGGCCTCAGCGTGTCATCGAGCCGCCCTTTAAGGACCGCCCACAAAATCCTGAAAACTGGTGAAAAACTGTTTGGACCTCGGACTCCACATTTAATTTCCAACATATTTAATGTATTTTAAAGTGAATTTAATAGTAGTAATTTAAAGTGAATCAGCCCAAACACACGCCAGAAAATGAAAAGAAGATGTGTTATTAGTCTCCTACAGCGTCAGGTCTCAGCCTCGTCAGATCGTGGCGACGTCTGATTCAAATGCATTCAAAAAGATGGTAAGCGGACGGGGTAAAAAAAAAAAAAAAAGGTCCCAGTGCCTCATGGGAAATCAGTGCCTTAATTAAGCAGGCCTGCTTTCTGTCACCAAGCGCAGGGATTATGTGGCTCGCTCATTATAGTCCTGATTATTGCTTTTGCCCAGCAATCACAGCAAAAAAAAAAAAAGGCAGTAAACACATTTGTCAATGATTTCTTGCCAATCAGATGACAAACACATCAGATGTAATGTAACACACCCACCACACAGGCCTGTATGCTCCTCGTCTCCTTTCTCTTTATGCGCACTTGATTTCTTTTCATGCGGCATGACAAACAAATCCGAGCACGCCGACAAAGAGCTGAAACTTTTATGAGCAGGGAGGTAAAAACGCTTTTTGAAGTGGCGACTGACCGGCTGAAGTCAGGCATCAATATTGCATAAACAAAAAAATGACTCACGCAATCACACAAAACTCTCCATTTGCCCACCTGAAAATGTGGCAGGGCACAAGCTCGAGCTCTGATTGCAAGCTGAGCGAGTCGCTGCAGCTGTGCCAGATTTGAATAAAAACTTCATCTGCTGCCAACGAGTCCCAGTTTGGACTCACATCCAGAAATAAGCAGGAGAGAGGTATGCACCATGTTCACAAATGACCTGATGTAAGCGCTCCTTGTTATGTTCAATCACAGCGAGGCGGCGGGGTGGCCTTGTACTGAGAGAGAGACAATCGTTCATCCAGAGGACCCGAATTCAAGCCCCTGTTATTGGCAAGCATCCTCCGTGCTCAAGTGTCCTTGAGCAGCTCATGAAGGGTGCGATCACATTTAGAAGTTTTTATTTAAAGAGACTGATTTGTGAGACGTCCAATCACTCTTGCTTTGTGTCTGCTGTCCGATCGGACTCGTGGTTATTTAGAAATAAGAAAAATGGAAGACAGACTCAGAGAGGCTGTTAAAGATGATTCATTGAGATGTATTTACCTAAATACCAAGAATTCACTTCTTGGTGTCACAAAGTGATCTAAAGACAGCACGCGTTTGATTTACTGCAAGAAAATCTTCAACTCTTTAACCAATTAGCTCGACAACGTAGGAACAAAATGATCTAAACTCACTCTGCCTGGTAGCTGCTGGGTGTTAAAGTTACAGGTTTCCAAAGCACATCATTTATTTTCTGCTTGTGGCTCTCATATCGTAACGTAATCCACGTCTGAGGCTGATGTTGTGTTTTGTGCTGGTGATGTGACGTGGTGTCAATTTGGTTGAAGCCGAATAAATCTTCAGTACATTGGGGCGCCCCATGTGTGGAGGCTGTAGTCCTCGCTGCAGCTGGCCCCGGTTCGAGTCCCGCATCGGACCGCTAATTTACTGCGTGTCACTCTCTGCCCCCTGCTTCCTGTCTATCTTCAGCTGTATTATCAATAAAAAAAGCATAAAAGGCCAAAAAAATTATCTTCAGTACATTAAGCCGGCGGTCTCCAGGCGCTCTGACAACGCCCAAAGGGCGTTGCGGTACTTCTGTTGTGCTACAAGCAGTATAAGGTGCCGCCAAGCAGCAACTGCTGTGGTTCAGAAATGAAGCCAATGCGGAACTGCAGTTCCTCTAACGTCCACTTGAGGCTGGCTCCAGAAGTGAGTCAGTCTCCATAAGTCCCCATGTCCAAATGTCCAACTTCACAGCAGAAATAAACATGTTTACAGCCTGGTACAAAAACAGTTTTGGTCTCTGTAGCTAATTTCCCCGTTCATGACAACTGTACTGAGGGTGAATTTATATACAACTCACCTGTTCACATTATATTAAGGATTAAAGTTATGCAGGATTATTAGTGTGAACGCTCTGTATAGCATCTTTAAACAAGGCAGTTCAGGTAGATTTACATAAAAAGGCACAGTGAGCTGGTTGGTCGGACAAAACACAAAATTTAGAGATGGGAAATTGTGACCGCTCATTTCTATCATAGATATATAATGATGATGATGAAAATAATAATTAGCTGCAGCTCCACACTGAGATTCCCTCTGAATTCATCCGCTGTGCCTGTGCATGAGTTTGGCTCCCAAAGAAAAACATCCATAAATACAGTGTGTCAGCTTCAAAACAACCAGTTAGAAACCAGTGCTTGATGTCACATTCACCTCGTCCACTGTTATTTACTGTCAAAACCCTCGGTGTGTTCAGCCTTCAGCCTGAGCAATCGACACCCTAATCGCTGCGAGCTCAGGGGACACGGGGCTGTAGTTGACTCTGGAGGAAGGGTGACGGGGTCACGGCGACAGACTGATCAATAAAATATCATATGACTTTACAATATCAGTTAGAGGACGCGGGCTGGATGTCTCATCGGGGCTACAGCAGCGGCAGATACGCACATAAACACGCAGATACACAAAACCAGATGGAAAGGTGAAGCCTCGCAGCGAGGCGCGTGCTCCTGCAACTCACGGACGTGTAGCTCATGATGAGAGCTCACAGCGAGGACCCAGCCAGGTTTATTAATACCGTTGCTAAGAGGGCAGTCACGAAGCTGGACGAGGAGTTCGGATTATCCGAATTCCGAGGCAGGACTGCAGCTGTCCACGCCGTCAGCCGTGTCACCTTCTTCGACGTGGCCTGGTGGTCTCACACAACCTGTATCCATCTCCGTGGGAACAGTAAATCTCTCTTTTAGCTTACCTAGTGGGCAGCTGGTCAGATTACAGTGTGTGTTAGGATTTAAGAGAGGTGCAGCGTGATCAAATGTGCCCCCTAAGTGACAAGATACAACCCGATCCAGTGGATCTCTCACATTCTCAGGTCGAGGACTCGGATATCTAATGCGCCCCGACCCGCTCCCATTTGCTGCTCTCGCTCTCACTTGTTGTCATGGATACAAAACCCCCTTTCACCAGCCCCGGCTCGCTCTCTAAATGCGACACATGACACACGACCACTTTCTGTAAAACTTCAACCTTTTCCATTCATTTCTATTCATTCGGCTGCACCGAGCTAAGCAGCACAATGAAACTGTCCCTGGGGGGAATAAAGTGTCCTAACAGGTTTACCTCTGTCTGCTGACACACAGTCTATTACTTCATCTGCACGCTTCTCTGACAAACACACACAAACACACACACACACAGACCTCAGCAGCTGATGCAAGTGGAGGAAGAGGACAACCAAGGAGATCACACGGTGGCAGCTCGCTTCCTGTGTCCTGTCAGATTACACACTGGCACTCCAGTCCTTAAACCCATTGCCCAAACACATCAATAACACCAGAGAAAGGCTGTGCATATGGCGCCTTTGTGCTGCAACTGTAACTCTCTCCTTGTACAACGGGGACATCCTCTGCAGCCCAGAGATGGATAACACGGTGAACAACAAAGGGACGCAGAACATAAAGCCGCTCTGGGCCCTGCAGAGAGCCGCCACCTGCAGTCATGAGTCCGCATCCGGAGCCACGTGATCACGACACCCGGTTAGCTCTGAATCTGTTGTGTTGTAACGATTAGTTATTAATTGATCGACAAAGAGTTAAACAAATATATATATATTATGCTAGCTCCTGAAATATGAGGATGTTTTTGGGACTGTCTGAGCAAAAAAAAAGTGAAAAACTGAGATGAGCAAACTGTTTTATGTCCTTTAATGTATCTGAATTGAATAAATCAAAATAAAATTGACAGATTAATCAATGAAAAATGTTTAAAAATTGCAGCTCTAAAGGTTTCCTTGGGTCCTTGTTTTGTTTGTTTGTCTCGTGCACTCACACAAAGACATGAATGTACATGGGTGACACATTCCTGCTCCGTCACTTTGACATCACATGACGGATCAACAAGTTGCATTAATGCAGCAAATCTAGAACAAAAGGCAACGTGGAGCAACGTAAACAACGCAGGTTTCAAAATGTAAAAGAAAAATCAGCTTCACAAATGCCGGAAGAAAATATATTTAATACCTCGAGGATACGAACAACTAGCTCAGATCGGGTTCATCCCCCCACGACCCCGATAAGGTTTAAAGGTTTTGGTGGATGGAAGTAAACAGAAAACTGAAGCCAACTGTAGAACTACGAGATTAATCAGTTAGTTCATCGACAGAAAATTAATTGGTAACTCTTTAATAATCCAAAAATTCTGTTTTGCTGTATATGATGAAAATATTCCATATTTGTTAGAGGACATCTGAGTTTAGGAAGTTATGTTTAAACAGATTTTTACTTTTAATAGACAAAATGATGATGAGTGAATAATCAGTAGAATATTACATAATGGCAGCCTGAGCTCACTTTGTGTGGCTCCGACCTTAAATCTCATCCCCTCACGCTTTGCAGCAAATACCTCGTATCTCAAACGAAGCCGGCTGATTCATGCAACAATTATTCTCCGATACGTTTGGAAACAGAGGACAAGAGTGAGATTTTTGGACAGAGAGCAGAGAGAGAGAGAGAAGAGAGAGCTCTGTGAAACCAGGAATACTAAAGATACGGGGGGACATGGCTGAGAATAAAATGTACTTTCTAGAGAGGCAAGAGACTGTCACTGATCTAAACAGAGAGGCTCGGCTGTGGAGGGGAGGGAGGGAGCGGAGCTGGTTGGTTTCACTTGTCATGCACCCTTGCAACACTCCCCATAAAAACATAGTGACTGCCAGCGCTGAAGGAGACAAAGACAAAAGCAGAAGATGAAAAAAGGGAGAGGACACTCAAAGGTAAGGGAGAGGACGGGGGGAGCGATTGAAAAAACAGACAGCCATGCTCCATATTTTCTGAGCCAAGAGCGAGCCGAGCAGGAGGAGGGGGGAAAAAAAAAGAAAAAAGAAAAAGTGAGCTATATTTTTTTGGATGTCTGGAGCGAGCCCAAAGGTCCTCCTCTACAAGGACACAATGCAATAAAACACTCAGAGATGAAGTGTCTGATAGGGGGCGACAAGGGAGGGTGAGGAGGAAGAGGGGGAAGTAATAGAGGATGCAGTCAGGTCTCCAGAATGAAAGCTGGAGTAGAACCCGGGTGTTTGAAGGAGACGGGTTGGACCGAGGGCAAGAAATGCACGAGGGCTATTCTGGGTGTCGAGCCGGAGCCGGCCGAGTCAAAGTGCCTGCAGCCAGATGACAAACACCTTCACATATTTGCATCACGGCACGGGAAAGCGTAGAAGTGTCACGCACTTAAATAATAAAACATAACACTTCTCGTCATGTGTGGAAACGAGACAAACTTGTTGAAGCTCCAGAAATAGAAAGCTGGCTGACGGCGTCTTGTTCATGCAACCGAGAGCTTCATAAAACTTCAACTGAATCCCTTTTTTTAGCATTCATAAGAAGTGTTTCAGCACTCAAGAATAATTCCTTTTAGGTATCAATTTCATATATATATAGAACAATAACAAGTTATTTAATAAGTATAGGAACAACAGCAGCAATAAGGAATAAATCAAAAGTCTTAGGCTCCTATTTTAGGATTCTAGTGGCCTGAGGGTGGAAACTCGTCCTGATCGTAGTAATGTATTTATCACAGACTAAACAACTTCTGTGAATCCGTAACTGGAGCCAGTGTCTCCAGTTCTTTACATAACTTAGTCTGGTTATAATGTTAACCAAGTTAAAAGTGTTTGTCAACTTTACTTCATTAATGCAGGTCCCACACAGACTAGTAAATATTTACAGCCTCTAACTGAGGTGTAACTGAAATATAACGTCATACATGAATATGCTGCACCTTCGACTGGAGCGTGGTTGGAATATGTGACATAGGTTATGCTTTATACCAACATCTAGACTTGAAGACAATAACTTCAGTCAGCATCACAGGATATGTGCCGCTCATTTAAATCTAAATTAATAAACACAGATTTCTCCACGTATGCAGATTTAAAAAGTCATGCCTCTGTTTGCAAAGACAGTTTAGTCCATAAATGTTACACTACAGCCGGTGACGCTAACATGACTTCCTGTCTACAGAAGGAGTTTTCAGTAAATAACTTTGAAAGTAGCTCTTAGTTTCTAAGATTTTAGGCAGGACTTCTGTCAGGCAGAATCCAATCCAGGTGTTTAAACAGGTAATGAATGATAACAGAATATATAATATATAATCCATACATAGCAGAGACATACGTATAGATGCATTTAGTGTTTATTTATTCATAAATACAAAAACTTTGCAAACTCCATTTACTTATACGCATGAAAGCAACATGAGAACTGACCTGTTACAGTTAATCTGACTCTGCACGGGCAGAAAACAGCTCGTCTGTTCGACCTTGTTGGAAGGCAAAAGCGTTTTCAGTGGAAGATGGCCGTCACAAAAAGGGGCAAGATGCAATAACGGTTTAAATATGGGCATAACGGACAGACTTTCCCGGGAGGCATTCATACTGTTGCATCTCTTTTTCAGACTTTATTCCTTCAGAACTTTATTTCATCTTTTCATTCCTGACAGACGAGTGAATTAAACTTTGAGTGGCTTCAGGTCCAAAGTCTAGAACTTTCTCCTTGATTTGGATTTTCTGCATATGTGTCGCTCTGTCCTGTTTGAACAGTAATAACTTCAACAGATTCTCACTATTCATTAGCCTGGAAGCCCTATCAGCTAGTTTCATGGATTTAATTCCTTCAACGCTTCTTATGTAAAGATAGAGGAATGCTCGACACCGTGTAACACCATGGCTGAAGAAGTTTCTCACTCCACAGAAGTGGTACGGTGGCTGATTTCACTAATTAATTACTTTTTTTCTGGTTGAAGGTGCAGTAATCAGTTAAATGAGCTGCTGTAGTGTGTAGCGGTTGGAATATATAAATTCTCAGGCCGTCGAGCCACAATTCCACTTGATCGAGGATCACTTCTGCACAATGCTGTGGTCAGTGTCTCAGAAGTCAGGCCAGATAAAAAGGTAACGCATCTCATTCTTCATCCTGGACCCAAATCTCTCATTGGAATTGACCATAACTGTCTATAAAACATTACCGTGTTTGACCTCCACTGCACAAATCATAATTTACAAAGCAAACATAAAGGTCACGGTACTGTCCAGAAGGGCTAAATGTGATTCATTATTGATGTGCTGTGCAGAAACTCTCTTTTCACCTCCTCTCCGGGGAGCTACAGAGAAACACTGCAAGAAATCAGGAGCCTCGAGATGGTTTACTGCAAAGAACAATGTTTTTTTTTGTTTCCTCTCACAAAAATAGACAGATTTTTAAAAATAGGTTGACATCATCACCCACATTATATGTTCACACAAGCTCAAAAGGGATGCAAGGAGAAGACGCTGAAAACAACATGTTCCTGGATTGCGTCACAAAGCCTTTCACGATTTCACGAGGACGCTCAGGTGAACTTTTCTTTAAAAATGAAAACAATGATCCCTAAAGCTGAATCATTAAGTTAAGGGACCTCTGTATAATTTCTAGGCCGCCCTGTCGTCTCTGTCTGCACATCGACGTTACTACACATGTTCTATTATTTCTGCATTTGCAGACAGGAGCGGTGAGGAGGAGGAGGAGGGATGAAAAAAGAAATGAAATAAAGCACAGCGTCACGCCTCAGCGGACGTCTAATCAAGCAACAGAAAGCACATTTATGAGTGTGAGTTGGTGCAAATGTTGACATGTTCTGTGGATGTCACCACTTTTACAGTGGAAGCAGCAGATGTGTGAACACGTGTGCCGATCATGTGAGTTTCAGTTGTTCGACTCGAATCCTGATGAGTAAACTGAATAAAGGTTCTGATATAACCGTCTTGGCTCTAATATGGACGCCTAACAGCAGCCAAAGTCCATCGTTTCAGGTAATTTAACCCAAATTTGGTGGATGTATCACGATATTGTCAACACGCTCGAGTTATATGAACACAAATCATAAAACACTGTGATCTTACCGAGAGACACACTGCTCCATCACTGCATTTATTCCATAGCGTCTTTCCAGCAAAAGAACATCATCATTCATAACTCTCCTCTTTACCTGCCATGATAACTGTGTCGTGGGATTTTAAACCACTTTGCTGGGTGTATGTTTGGTCATTTGGTCTTTGTTGCACGTCACTCCCCGTCCCCTTGCTGGTCTTGTCTCAGATTAACCCTCCAACTAGAGATGCATGCTTAGCATGAGGGTTTCCTGCTTAAAGGCCCGGTGTTTAGGATTTAGTTCAACCAACTGAACACCCCTCAGCTCACCCTCCCCTTCCAAGCTAGTAGGAGGACCTACATGTAAAGTGGGCACGAAAAAAAGTGAAGGTGACATCCCTCTGTAGATAAAAAAGGCTCATTCTAAGATAATACACAAATGAAAACACACTTACGATATTATCCATATTTGACCAATAGATTCTCCTAAATCTTACACACTGGACCTTTAAGAGCTGCAAGATGGACGTGAATGTGAGTGAATGTTCACAGTATGATCACAGTGGTTGGATAAAACTGTGTTTATCTCCTCTGCAGGCCGTCGTCGGTGGTTGAAGCACACGCAACATTGTTTTATGTAATCGGGAACCACTGTTAGGAAATGCATTAGAGTCCTCACAAGAAGTGTGTGTGTGTCTGTGTGTGTGTGTGTGTGTGTACATGTGTGATTGGTTAGCAGTGGGGGTGCGTTTGATTCGCTGCAGAGACAGAAAGGACACGGCTGATTGAGAAGTGGATGGCACAGAGAGGAGGAGGCATACAGATCTAAAAATAGACAGGGACATGGATTGGGTGTGTGTGTGTGTGTGTGTGTGTGCTATCCAGGGACCCCAACTTCTCTGACATTTAACAGCTACACACACACACACACACACACTAAAAACACACAGTTAGACACAAACACTTGAAAACACACCATGAAATTATGATCACTCCTCACAGCCTGAGGTCGTGTACACACAATGCTCCGCGGTACACATACATATCACGCCTGCAGCGAGGTTTTACACTGCAATTCTCTACAGAGCGTCGCAGTTCTGCCCCAACCTGAGGGCTGGCAACCAACGTAGTGTCTTCCGATGTTAAAATGTGTCCCTTGATAAATTCCTAATTATACAGAAATGACTGTGGAACGTCTTCCAGTGGCCTTTGGGCTGCATAGAAGCGCTATAAATGTCACACGGCTTGCCAATGAATTTCCATTGACCGGCTTATGAGAGCAGTTTCATTTCTCGTCCTCTGGAGGATTAAAACTCTGCATGTACTCGGAACACTCAACCTAAATACCTCTATACATGTAGTTATTGGGATCAGGGGAGTTTCTGGACTTAACACAGGGCCGCTTGCCAAAAAAACAAAGGCTGTGAACTCGCTGCTTCGTGCATTACATTAATTTACACCCCTGCTGTTCACGCCTGAAACTGTAGCCCTGTGTGGCAAGCAGGTGCAAGATTGACTGTTGCGTCAGCTGGCGGGGGGGCTGGGTGGAGGAATAGGGTGTTAACAACAAGGTTAACCATCTCTGAATCAATCTTCCTCTGCATTATATATTATATTATATATATATTCTTGTCCTGGTGCTGAGAGACGAACCCGCAGGTAGAAAAGAAATCATGTTGCACCAGAGGAACATTAGTTTTACCTCTTAGACTCCTTATTTTCTCAGAAATGTAAATTTACATATACAGCATGTGTGTGTGTTTGTTGCCCACCATTGCAGAGGATATCTATTAATTTAAATATAATAACTCTAGATAGGATTTCACAGTCACTGCAGTTTCTCCTTTGTGCTGGAAACAGGAGGGTGCAACCTGCAACCTCACCACTAGATGCAACTAAATCAGACACACTGAACCTTTAAATAAGATCATATTTTAAAGTAAAGGTTCCTTTTTGTCACATTTCTATAAAGCTGGAAAACACCTGACACTTCCTTTGAAGCAGGTTATAATCCAAACCTCACCAGGTGTCTGCAGTTGGAACACCTGCCTTAATAAATGTCCCATGACCTTCAGTTAATGTCGGATTTATTTTGTGTTTGGTAAAAAAAGAGAGATGTGAGAAATACTCAGAGAAATGTAGAATATTTCTGGTTATTAATCTGCCATGTGCTGATCACCGTCTCCACTGCACGGCATCACAGGCTGCGGTTTGTACACATTCCCTTGACACGTTACACCTTCCTTTAAAGCAGTGGCTTGCACACACACTCACACATGCAGAGGAAACATCGCTGCGTGGTGTATTCCCAGCTCGCTCACATAGCCTCATACCCCCCGTCACACACGAGAGGAAAAGGGTGGAGGCAGAGGAGTAACAGGAGGGTGATTCGACATGTGAAAGGGAGGAAGTCTCCTCCATCACAGTTATGTCCTCTGGTCTCCGATGAGATTATTGGACGGCTGCTCCCTCCCTCCCTCCCTCCCTCCCGGCCTCTCGGCTGTGTTGTCTTAAAAAGATTAACCACACCATTGTCTCTGCCAATAATGACGGGATAAAAAGGACCACTGCCTCACAGGGAAAGTTGAAATGCTCAGAGCTAATTCCATCCCATGGAGCGTGTTGCCATCATCTGTCCTCTCCCGAAGCCTCATTACCATCAGCTAACAGTGCAGGAGATCGGATTGGACGCTGGAGTCGTGCAATCTGTCCAATAAGCAACAGACCTGAGGGGGGAGACTTCCTAGAATTTTACCTCTTTAGGAAAGATGAGGGGCCGTGTAGCTCATATCATTATCAGCAGGTGCAGGCAGCTGACAGACAGACAGACAGACAGACAGACAGACAGATAGACAGACAGACAACGTTACCCGAGCTGATTAAAAATAACGAGCTGCATGGGCCGATAAGCTCCTGATAACATGGACGTTCATCACAGTTTATGACCAATCAGGAACATTTCAGTTCAGATGCATCCGCCTCTGGACGAAACAACTCACACGAGCGTAACGCAAACGCAAGTGACCCTGAAACATGTGCAGGATGTTTATTTATGAAAAACATTTCCACTTGAATAGAAGGTAAAAATATATCACCATCATCTTATTGAACTTTCAGTATCTGCAACACAGCCTGTGCACCGTTTTTTGAAGACTCAGAGTTTACTTTGATTCTTATTTTATCATTTTACTGGCACTCATCACTGTTTTGTGGTTATATGACATGCAGCCTTTCACTGGCTCTCCCCCTGAGCTCGGTGGCCCCCGAGGCTCCCTCTCTCACTTCTATACCTCCTATCATATCACTAATTCCTGAGCATTAAAGCCTTTCAGCAGCCTCCCCTCCCTTTGATGCTGTTCAATGTAAAGTCCACGAAAAGACGAGCTGGTGTGCAGCCATGTGGAAGAAACATGCAAACGGGCGAAGGACTCACAGCGGCGGAAGTGAGGGGTGGTGAAGAGGTCTAATGCTGCTCTCCCTGCCTGAGGGAAGACGGAGATCAGCCTGCCAGTCAGTCAGTCAGTCAGTCAGTCAGTCAGTCAGTCAGTCAGTCAGTCAGTCAGTCAGTCAGGGAGCCTCTGGTCTCCCAGTCAAGGGACGTTTAAGTCCTCTGGTACACAGAGGAGAAGGCACGTATGGCAGAAGAGGTGGAGGGAGAATCAGTGGGAACTGCACCGATCGATGCCGTCCTCCATCACTCTCCTCATTCACTATGACATTTGTTGAAAACCTCTCGAGGACGAGCTCTACAGCTCTACATGCCTATTCAATTAAGACTCCGCTCCTCCTTTAAACGTACCCCGTCTTCAGCTCAGACCCAGAAACTGAACTCAGAAACTGAAATTCTCTTTTGTGCGTTGCTGATCGTGTTTGTTCTGCGTCTGAAGAAACCCTGATTTACCTTTTTGTTCTATTAGAGACAAAAACACCTTCAAAACACTCTTATTCCTCTGATGTTTGATGCATGTTGTAAAAGCGACCTGCAGAGAGGACAAAGGACGGCGTTCCTCTTCTGTTTTAGTGCATAACCACGTTGAAACATCAGCAAATAAATGTTTTATTTTGCTCGCTCCGGCTCTTTATCTTTTTCTTTTTTTGGAGCAATTAGTAAGACTGCTTTATTACTTTATTTAATTTAATAATTCAACATTTGGCTTAGCATCACACCTAGAAGCAGCTGTGTGATTATTTTTTATCCATCTCGTCAGATTTGTGCAAATGTTGTTACCGTATCTGCTGGACACGGTAACAGGAAGTCAAGCCAAGTCAATGCCACCGGCTTATTTTTCTCCAAGAAAAGAGAAGCAGCATGCCGACCCGCCCAAACCCACAAATTGTCATTTTTACAGTATTGTTTGCGTACGGATTATGAAATAAGTGTTAATTATTGAGCTTTAGAGGTGCTGATAGGTGGATTTCACGTCTACGTCACTTTGCAGCTGTTTCAGAAGCATTGTTTGTTTCCTTGCTCATCCAAATCTGCAAAAAATTTATTTAACAAAATGTTAAAATTTCCATCAGATAATTGATTTCTGGTGCCAATATTGACACGGTGACATTCAGGGTTTGCTCACAGCTTGCAGCGGCCTTGAGGTCAATATTGGACTAGTTAGTGATGGTTAGTACTGCAAAGTCGACCCCCCATAGTTCCTGAGCCATCAGGCAGTGAAGGGCCTTCCTGTGGTTTGCCAGCTGAATATATAGTTCCTAAAAGGCCTCCCGCGTTCCTGGAAAAACTCCTGAGGTTGAAAAGTGCAATCTGGCTCTTATTGTTTCAGTTCCAGCATTGGGAGGTTTGCTCTTTTCTGCATACATTTATCCTCGTGGTACTTAAGCTGCCTCCCACCCATCGTGCAACTTAAAGCAAACACAGAAGTTTTGCAGATACTCTCTGACCCTGGTCTGACTCCTTTCCATATTCATCCCCTTCCCTGTTTGAGCTAATCCCTCTTTACAATATGCATCTCCTTCCTTGCTCTCTTGTTCGTCGAGTTTCTTCTCTGCCCACCCTGCATGACCACCTAATTCAGCCTGAACAATACGGCGCCGACTCCCGCAGCCGTCGTTCCTCCGCTCCCTCTGCTTTTACCCGTGTACCCCCCCCACCCCCACAGTGTTTGTCTGAAACAGTGTGTCAGCGCCCGGAGAAAGAGGAGAGGTGGTGGAAGCAGCAGCAGGACGCCTTAACGAGGTGTGGCAGGGACAATCATGGGAGATGTGGTTTGCCCTGTCCAGCTAGCTTTTCCTTTTCCATCCTCATCCCCCCGTCTCATTTTACCTCCTCCTCCTCCTCCTCCTCCTCTCACTCCTCCACACTCTCATTTCATGTAGATCTTCTGCCCTCCTCCATATCTGTTTCTCTCCAGGCCACCTTTGCGCTCATCACATCCTCTACTTCAGCAAATGCTTCTGCTTTCATTTACTTTATTTTCCTGTCCACCCCCCGTCGGTGACATTGTTATTTTTAGACACTCTTGGCAGTGTGTAGCTATGTTTGTGTGTGTGTGTGTGTGTGTGTGTGTGTGTGTGTGTGTGAGTTCGGGATGCTGACCTGATTTCCCAGTCATCTTACATGCCAACTTCATTCCCGCCATCTCCTTCTAGTGTGGCCCCTGACAGGGGAATAACACCTGTTCACAGCCCCCCCCAGGTGTGCCGGCTGGGCAGAATACAGAGACAGAGGGAAGGAAAGAAAGAAGGAAGGAAGGAAGGAAGCTGCCCCTGCTCCCCCCCGACAGCGAAACCTGCCTTTCAGCTGGAGATGGCTCATTCAGTGTGCACGCTTGAGGGATTAACCTCTATCAAAAAGGGGTCAATGTCGAAGCCCCTGGAACAACGACAAGAGTCAGAAATAAAGGTGTGGAGTCTGTCTTCAGGACTGAAAGTCCTGCGCAGACAATTTAAAGCAAAGTGACACATTCACACATTAAATGTTGAACTCTGAATGTAAACACACAATGGATGAAACTGTTCTGCACATTACACTGCCAGTCATTTCAGTCGGTTGATCCAGATAGAAATATCTCACCAACTCGACAGATGAATCTACAGTACAGATATGCATGTTCCCCAGAGGATGAACCCTAATGACAGTAATCCCCTGAGGACCACACATCTTGGGTTTTTAGGGCCCCGTCTCGACAACTGTTGCCAAAAAATTAATTCATTTGATACATTCACGTCCCATTCATGAATTATAACTTTGATAATTTCTTAAATTTTCATCTACGACGGGACGTTGCAGTTGCATCGTGATAAATATACGCTGAAGGCGAGTAAAACTGTCTGATCATTGTTACATATTAAAAAACCCAAATGCATCTTAGCAGTAACGAGAGCGGTTCATTAATGATCTTTTCCCTCGTGATCCCTTTCATCGTCTTAGAAGCTCAGAAGTGGGAATCTTGGACAGATTGTCCGCCCGCCGCAGGACTAACACAAGCAGGCGTTTGCAATTTAGAGCGGCAGCTCTCCTGACCTGCAGGTCTGTCGTCAGAATCTGTGATGAAATCTGTCGGAGAATCCCAAACTGTCCTGAGAGAAGACTTCAAACAAAACTGGAGCAGCCTTTGTATTATCTACTAGTGAACTGGTATCCACTTTAAAATGTTGCCACGAAAAGGTGCCAAGAGGAGTTTGTAGGAAAGAATACGAGCAGCTGTTCTCGTGACCACTCGGATGCCTCCTTGTCTATCACCTCCTCATCTGAAAGGACTTTGGGCTCTTTCTGCACTGAGATAAAGAACACGTCCAACACAGAAGAGGCTCATATAATTTTAGTCTCACATCAGGACCGATCTAGGCTACTGCCGAGCGTCCCTGACCTCTCATCTCTTCTTCTCTGCACTGTTTCCTTACCGTCATCCCAAACCTACCCTCTTCATTCGGTCAGCAGCTGTTCAGACATCCAAACCTCCTCCTCCTCCTCCTGCTCTTCCAATCTGCTTGCGAGGTACACACAGACCGCCTGCCTGCTATATCCGTCTGGCATGCAGTGGCCGCCTGGATTTTCCACTCCTCACACACACACACACACACACACACACACACACACACACAGACCCTCATTCATTTAATTTGAGCCAAATCCACAGCCGGGCGTCATTAGTTAGTTACTATTAGAGTTATATGTGTGCCTCTCCGCAGGACGGCCGCCAGACATAGACTGATGTAAATCGACACAAACAGGGACGACACGTGACGAGGCCTGCAGGGCCGAGCCGGCTGACGTGTTTTAAATGAGTGTCATCTGATCAGGGCGGAGAGTTTGTCCTTCAACGTTGTTTCCCTCTTGGACTCGGCAGCAACTACGGATCCTGAACAAACACGTTCAGCAACTCTTCCAAAGAATTCAAACTTCACTTTATTGTACTGCTGAGATTCAAACCGTCCACGACAGCAGCAGTGTGAGCGCACGATCCACACCGAGATACACGATACACAAAACTCAACATCAGATATGCGTGACCGGGGATATATATAATCCATGTAACGCTGACACTAATGTGCTACTTGCAGAGCGAGTATTTAAATGCTCTCTGCTGCACTTCATCAGAGATACCCAGAGTACGTTATGACGAGGTCAGAAATCAAACAACTGTCTCAACTCTAAGAAGAAGGACAGATTCATCATGTCCAGCTGTTGGTGGTGTTGTAGAGGAGGTCCTCTCTGAAGAGCTGGAGGTCTTCAGGAGGTCTGTGAAGGTAGAGAGGGACGCCCCTGATCTGGTAGGAACTGGTAGGAATCCACCAATGAGGAACAACAGAAAAGTTTGGATCGTCCTGAGCGTACGGGTGGCAGAGCCAGGAGCAGGTAACATCTGTCTGTATGAGGACGTTCAGGAACCCGAGACTGCTTTGTAGTCAGCGTGTGGGCTGCTACAGTTAGCCAGAGGAGCTCGATGAGCAGCGGGGCGACATGTGACCTTTTGGGTTGATTGAAGAGCAGGCGAGTCGCAACGTTCTGGATCATCTGAAGTGGTCTCACTGTGCAGGAGGCCCGGTACAGTAATCGAGTCGTGAGATGAACACAGCCTGTATCAGGAGCTGGGTCATGTGGAGTCAGGTAAGGTCTGATTTTACTGATGTCGGGAACCGAGGCAGCGTGATCAGAGGTTAGCTGGTCATTGATAGAAAAGAATAATAATTAAATTAAACAGATACTACCATAAAATGTGGGTCTGTACAAATATATCTTCACAGACAATGTCACAGCTGTGTCAACGCTGAAATAAAGTATTACCGAGCGATCTGAGGGCTCAAAACAAAATGTCAAATGTAGAAAATGCATTATTTACACTTCCCTTTAATGCTGCTTCATTATAAAGTCTGAGGCTTTTTAGATATTCAGGTAAGTGTCCCTCTGGTTCTGTTTGATGAGCTGTCCAAAGCGTCCATATTCTGGCTGTCAGCTGTGGAAGACACAGTGATTGACCGGACTTGGCCTCGACTCTGTCCAATTCCCAGTGTGATGCAGGTTCAGCCAGCTCCATCCATCCACACAGCGCCGCACATCCACTAACGTTTCAGGAGGGCAGCAACTCCACTCATTCATTCAAACAAACCTGGTGATGCTCTCTCTGCACACACACACACACACACACACACACACACACACACACACACACACTGCACATTTCCTATCGTCAATATTCATGTCGACCTTTTTCAGCCTGAGAAAGCCAAAAGAAAAAAAAAAGCTCTGGCATAAATTGTTAATACGAGCGACGGGATGTGAATGAACCTTCACTGGGAGCTGAACAAACGTTACCGTTCACGTGAGCGAGATCTGAGCAAACCACCACGACCACACGGACGCCGGCCCTCTTATCTCGAACCTCAATGAAACCACCGGCAGAAAAGAAAAGACGCCGGGTGAACAGTTCAACATCCAGCGGCACCTTCAGAAAATCCAGATGTTTGTCATGCACCAAAACACCAGGGCAGATTCCTTGTATGCCGCACTTCATGATGCAAATTGTGCAGCAACATTTCATCTTTTATTGCTGCCTGACTCGCCCACCTTCTTTTCCTCCTGCTTGTATCTGGATTGGCCAGTTCACCTCCCAACAGCTAACTCCCTATTTCAGCCCGAGGAGAGCCGCGAGTATCGGTCGCACCAGCTGTTTCTTTTCACACAGCAGTGAGGAGCTTTTTAACCAGGAGGATGGATCAGGCTGCAGAGGGTCCTGCTAACCCCCCTATCTGCTGCAACAACAAGGACGAGATCCTTCTCTGCCACGAAACAAATCTGGAGAACGCACTTCACGACTCGAAAACCTAGTTGATGACATTGTGTTAAAATAAAAAGATATGATGAATGTGATGACTGATGAGCGTAGTAAGATCGCAGATTCACCGTCAGACGTTCAGAATCAAAGAGCAAAGGTGTGTTTGAAGACAAGAGAGTGACCCGAGATCTTAAAGTGAACAATCAGGCACGACACAGCAGCTTTGTGCTCTCACTCTCTAAACTTATATTAACATTTCTCATCTTTCACAGAAGACTGTTGAAGACAAATCCAAAACTTAAAGGGGAATTTCAGATTAAATAATAGATTCATTTTGTTTTTCACATCGTGTGGGTCACTCACACAAACAAAGCTCATAAAAATCTTCTTTTTTGAATCTGGCCGTGGACTGCACATCCTGACTCAGAGAGTGACACAGTGTCATGTGACCAACAGCAAAATGATAAAGAGGATGAGGAGGAGGATAGAGAGGAAGGTGAAGAGGAGAAAGAGAAAGAGGAGGAGGAGGTGGAGGTGGATGATGTCACCTCCAGTGACTTTTCTATTAGCAAACATGAGTAATGGATTACGTATCTGATCATCACCTTTAGGAAGCTGGAGGACCAAACTCTGTGCAGCCATGCGAAAGGTGTGTGTGTGTGTGTGTGTGTGTGTGTGTGTGTGTGTGTGCATGATTATATAAGCCTGTGTGTGCATGCACATATCTACACGTGCAGGTACTCCTGTGTGGTACATTCACTACATGAAGCAGCAGCAGCTCATTAGCATAATGCAGGGCGCAGAGAGAGAGACGCCATGTACTTCGTTTGCTTTTGCCTGATCCTGTCTGATGGTACGTCACACACACACACACACACACACACACACACACACACACACACACACACACACCCAACCTCCCACTCCGTCCTTTCCCTTGGGTCCTATCTCGCCTCTTCTGCTCTTTCTTCTCCTCTGTTTAAATCCAATAATGCCTCCTCCTCCTTCTCCTCCTCCTCCTCCTCCTCCCATCTTTCCTTCGTCACTCACGTTCTTTCCTACCTTTCTTCAACGAAAAATGATTCAGCAACAATTAAATGCGGAATATTTCCAGTTTCCTGCTTATTCAACGTGGTTATTTGCCGCTTTTTTCTGTCTCATATTATTAGAAAATCAAGATCTTTGGATTCCTTCTGTTAATTGGACAAAATATGAAATTCTGGACTCTGGAAAATGGACATTTGATTCATAAAATAACAAAAACATGTTTCTTTTAAGAAAGAAGTATCGAGATATTTCAGTATTAGTATGACATCAAATACCATTTACATATTCCATGTCATGCCTTCCTGTATCTCTATCCAAAAGGTCCCAAATTAAAATTTTAATTCATTAAAAAGAATAGAGCAGTAAGATGTTTCAAACCTTGTGTCATGTTTGCATCAATCAGAGACATATTACCTCAAAACTGTACTTAAATACTGCGCAGTACTCGAGTATTTGTACTTCCCATTACTCACAGATGGATCAATAATGAAAATGATCACCGGCAGCAGCTCTAACCTACCTGCCTCTCTCCCTTCCTTTCCTCTTTCCTCATCCAGGGACTCTAATTTCCTCGCTTCCTCCGCCGCCTGTCATGACCCGTCTTTTTTTATTAAAAATTAAAATGTTGTCTCATCAGAGAGTGGGAGAAAAAAAGACTGTAACGAAGTGAGGGACACACGATGAACCTGATCTAAACTTGCAACATTGCAAACACATGGCACGCTCCTCAGCTGGCTGACCTGTGAGGACACCCTGTCTAATTTCTGTTGCTTCCCTCCGCCGCCTTTCGTGGCTTCGTCTTCGTTATTAATCTGACACTTTCCTTCCCCCCTGAGTCGACACTTTCTCCGCTCGATATTGCCTCGCCTCGCAGCCAGACGAGAGGAGGGGAAAAAAAAAAAAACACAAATGCGCTTTGAATTTTGACAAAGGATGCCATCACAGACCACTCACATCCAAAATATTTCAGGTCAGTCCTGTTTGAATGAAAGGACGGATAGAAAAAAAAACACAATAATAACCTTAAACCTGTGAGAGCAGAAAGAAAGTGCTGCTGCCGTGATTAACTCCATATCACGTCTATCATAAGCATCAATTCATAATTTAAAGACACATCGTGCAACTTTTATACCATGAAATCACAGATTTCTGTCTGTCATTCCCATTCTGCATGTCACTTTGTTCTCTGTGATTTACACTCTGGGAGTTTTAGCCGATTTTGTCGTGCCAGAACTGGAGCTTAGCAAGGAGGCCAAAGTAACCGGGCTCAGCAGCCTCTATGGATATAATGACAAAGGCGGAAAGACCTAAGAGGACACAAGAGGAGGAGGCTAAGAAGAGAAAAGGAGAGAGTGAGCGAGCCCGAAGCCGTCGGAGTAAATCTGGGACTGACTTTCAGTGGTCGGTGAGAGCTTGGTGAAATAAACGCCGAGCTGGGCTGACTGCTGTTAGACTAGTCAGTGATATTAGCTGCTGCTGTGTCTTGTGTATTAGTATTTACCCTACAAATATAAGAGTGGTGTTGATTTTCTCATGTAACACTGCAACTCTTAAAGTTAAGCACAGGGTTTGCAGTGTGCAGATAAACTGATCCTTTATCTGACAGAATCCATGGCCCGATATATAATATCAGCTGTCTGACTGTGCTGCGTATCCATAAATCCATGATCCATGTTTTGTCTCGGATCTATAATATTCTCTAAATACTATAAATACTCAAATCTAATCTATACTGTAGCCTATATATTCTATAGTAGTAGTAGTAGTAGTAGTAGTAGTAGTAGTAGTGTAACCTTTATGATCAAAGTAGTGTGGAGCGAGAGGATCATAGAGACACTGCTGCCTAACGTATTACTATAAATACTTTTATGATCATTCAGTAGCATCTGTGCTGCTTAAAATACACCTCCAGTTAGTGTCAGTGTTCCCTCCCACCGGCTGCTTATTTTTATATATTATTTGAAGCTTAAACCACCGTTTGACAAAATGTAGCTTGCATTGTTGGCCTGTTTACATCAGTGCCATGTGTTAGCGGGCCCTTTTAACTACTGTCACGTCTTCACAGCAAAGCGTCGGCTTAGTTAAGATGGACACTTATCGGTGTTTTTCTTAGTAATTAGCTCGCTAGTCAACCTGATTGACCCTGACCTCTGCCGCCGGTCAAAGACCCGAATAAATGAGTGGAGAAACACGACGGAGCAAATGCCTCCGTGCAGATATAATTATGCATAACACAATTAAGCAATTAACACCCTGTCGTGTTCTGTGACATGTATGAACGTGATGAGCAGGCCCGGCTGACCTGGATTTTAGACGGTGAGAGGAAAGGATGTAACGTGAGCGACTTGTTATTGGATAACCTCTATAAACAGATATCTGCGTACGGCTGCAGAATCTGTGGGCCAAGATTTGGATAATGGGAGAGGTCTGGATTCAGTTTGTAGTCCGAGTAGCACTGACCGATCAGGTTTGAGTGGGCTTTGGTTGCAACAGTGCATGTAGGAGACGACATCCGAAGACAATTTAGCTTTTATTAGCTTTTATCTGCATTTATAAGCAGATATCGGCTCATAGAGATAAGCATTAATCTGTGCTCCTCGCCTTTCGTAGATGTTCATTATCTGTTGTCCTGATATCCACTGGTTACATGGGCAGCCCCTAAAAATTGTCGTCAAACGATAATCGATAAGTTCTGAGGTTGGTTATTGGGGTGCACACAGCTTTATGGCTCTCCACCACCATCGTCCTGCCTGAACACATGGCCAAACCATTCATAACACACAACACCAGAACGGTTGTAAATGTCAGAGGAGGTGTGTAACGAGCGAGTTAATTAAAGAGTGGATCGTACGGACACACGATGCACATGCATGCAGACATACTGCAGCATACGTGCACGGGAACATGTGCAGCACTCATCATGCAGCAGCATTAAAGGTCACTGTTTCTTGCACTGCCTTGAGCAATATGTAACAATGTGTCACTGAGCTGTCAGGCTAAAAATCTGCAGCCACTGGAAAAACCCTCAGCGTGGCCGCCTGTCATTCCTCCAAAAGAGGCACGGTTGAGCTGCACACACACCTGCACACACACGTAAACATACACACTCATGCGTTTCGTATTGCTTTTCCCAATGCAAACTCAACCCATATATGCGTAATGCCTCCTATGCATTACACACAAACACAGCCCCATCTGCAGCCGCCTGTGACCGAGCAGCGCCTCCATGATGCTCGACTCAGCTGCGACAGCGAACATCAAACCCGGCTTCACGCAAACACCGAGCCAGATGAAATAACTGTGTGTACAACCGAAGCTAGAGCACGACTGCCGTCACCAAAAAGCTGTATCAACAACAGCGTGATAGGTCATCGCTCCGCTGCCTCCTGCTGTAATCCAAGATCAACAATATCGCTGCGATGCTTCGTCCACGCCTGCCGGCGTAATCCCTGGACCGCTGCCAGATGTAATTTCCTGATTGTCCTGAGATAGTTTTTCAATATTATCAGATTTGAGAGCATGCAAGGTTTTGTACATTGGATAAGGTCACTACAGCGATGATGAAAGAGGAAGCTTTCTAGGCCAGGAACGAGTTCGGTAAAGACACGATCACTGAAACAGCAGGCAGAGGTTTGAACCAGTTTAACCGACTCAGAATGGGAAAGTTCTGCTGCTTTGTGCCACTGTTGATGGGTAAAAACACCCAGATGGCATCGATTTGATGATTAGCAGGTAAGAAGATCTCTAAAAAAAAAATGTAGGCACCTTACAAACCCTACAAAAAGGGTATTAAAAAAAATGTAGGCACCTTACAAACCCTACAAAAAGGGTATTACGTTATGAATTTCAGCTTGAAATGACGTCATTTATACACTGCTGAGACAACGAGGAGCTTCAGGTGCCAATAAATTGTCCCAGCCTGCAACCAGAGGAGCTGGTAAATGTAAATGTCATCCTTATCTGACCCAAAAAGCCAGTTACAGTAACATCTACTCAAATAATCAAAATGTCCCTTTAACCTTCAAACAACGATCAAGATGATTCATCTATCAGGAGCCAAATCTCTGAATGAAATGAATTAGTTATTTAGTTTGTGATGAGTCTAATCATGCTTTACTGATACTTTAATGCAACTTTCTCCCATTTTGTTCAGAGCATATAAAAGACTAAAGTATGAGTGAACTGCTAAAGATCACATTTCTGACCAAAATTGATTTTCGTGTGTAGATCTTGTCGGTACGGTACAAGTGTGCGGCCGGAGCCGACAGCGACTGAAGGAGTGAGGAAGAGGAACGCTCCCTCAGGTGCCGACACATTTCTGTCTCAGACCTGCTGGACGAGGCACGAGAAACCACCGCTTGGATGTACAAACATGTCGACACACTCGCTCAGATACCTGAACACACCTGCAACCACACACACACACACACAGGGGGATATTTAATGTCTGCACACACACACACACACACACACGTACTGTGTACTGTGTACTGTACACACTTTTGGGAGCAGAGCTAGTTTTTACAGAACAGGAGCAGGTAAAGTATTATTAAGAAAATCTATTATTTCTATTTTAACAATAATTAAAGGTCCGGTGTGTAAAAGTAAGGACTGTTTTCAGAATAAGGCAGTCATGAGATATAATATTCAGTAGTCATAGTATGTTTTCATGCATGTATGATCACCTGAAAATAAAAATCTTTTTGTTTTTGTTACTTTAAAATGTGTCTTTTATATCTACAGAGGGAGCGGGTCCTCTTCTATGGAGGCCGTCATGTTTAAACACCGTGTTTCTACAGTAAGCCAGAACAGACAAACTAAACACTGACTCTGGACAGGGCCCTTAAAGTGTTTGTTTCTCCTTTACACTAACTAGGCGAGGGTGATGTGAGGAGATTGCATTATGTCAAAATATGTCCTGAACCTTTACTACTGCAGACTTTAGGTAAGTTAAGGCTGTTTAACCCTTTATCGAGCGAGGAACCATATATGGTCACTTCCGCGGTCTCTCAGAATCACGTGACTTTCTCCGACCAATCAGCGAATGTCAGATTACGTCACAGGTAGCGTTGCTATGGCATTTTTGACATTTTTTGCACTGTATCACATGCGTGATATTTTGAAATAAGTGTCATAAGTTCCATAGTGTCTGTTTGTTAATCTGGAAATAAATGTTCCACATATATTTTTGGGATTTTTTTTTTAATCGTAGGAGGGGCGAGTTAAATTTTCTGATTTCTTGCCAATAAATTCCATGAAAAATAACAATAGTTCTGATGTATGCTGTTCCTCTGCGTCATTGAGCTCCATTGTTGTGGAAAACACATCAGTGAGTCACACTGTTGCACTGGGTGACATGTTCTTCTATCACAATCAACACTAATGCTGTTTATTATAAGTCACGCACACCGTCCTGCTGCTGCTTTAAATACACACTAAATAATCCGCAAGTTCCTAATAAACTCCTGCTGAAGGAACATTTACTAAAAACCACAGCGCCTCACTGTTTTTTTAAAGTTACTGAGCCTTCTTAAAAGATTAAATTATAAATTTATAACTCATTATTAAAGATTCACATCTTCAGTAGGACTCGGTGGACTGTGAGAGCCGCAGACAGGCTATTGAGAGATGAATTTATGCATTGCTACTTTTGGTCTTTGCATGTGATTTGCTTACTATAACAAATTCAACATTGACAGTCTTATTATTTAGTTCAAGAAGCTGCTTATTTAGAGGGTGAAGGAGATCACAGAGAAATTAGACCCGTAACAACCTCTCTGTATATGCTGCGATCACCTGTGAAGATATCTGTTATCACCAAATACAACTGCTATTTCATTCAGCTGCTTCACGGTGTTTCCCCGAACTCCAGTGCTCGAGTTGCTTCATGTGTGATACCGGCACCACTGCGTGTCAAGCTAAAGTAATTAGAGGTGATGGCGTAAGCGGTTTTCCACAGAGGCAGTCGGATGCTGTACATACAGCAGACAGCGTTTTTCTGATGACTCCTCAGATGTGGCATTCAGCTTGCGTAGCACTTGATCACATCAAACACACCTCGGGTTATACGGTGCAGCGTGTGTCGGCTGTTTTCCCAAAGTGAACTTTAATCCACAGCGGGGAGGCTGTTTACGAGGGAAGCTGTTTTTTTGTTTTTTTTCTGAATGTAAGGCCGAGTGGGTTGTTCCCGCCGCCTTGGCAGGGGGATTTCCAGGAGCCCACACTCCACCACCACCACAGTGATCCCACTAAGTAATCCTGGCATGTCATCTATTCTTAAATTACCTTGAAAAATGGGCCAAGACAAGAGGAAGAGGTGGAGGAGGAAGAGGAAGGGCTAAACAAGAGTGTGGAGCAGAGGCCACATGGGAATCTGAGTCTTTAAAAGCAGCGAGGAAGCCTGTCTGAGAGCTCTCCTCCTCCTGTGGTGAGAAGAGCTGCAGGTTCCTGTCTCTCCTCCTCGCATCCTCTCATTCTCTTTCTGTTGCCTCTTTCCTCATCAGTCTCTGACTTTCTCGTCTTCTACATCTCCCTCCCTCCCTGCCTCTCGCTGCCACGGCTGCAGAGTGTCATGGCGAAGGCATGGGGGGGGTGAGGATGGAGGTGAGGCTAGAAAAGAGGAAGACAGATGACGGGCGAGGGGAAACAGACAGGGATGCGCAAGGAGAGGAGAAGAGAGGGGGAAGAGAAGATGTGGAGTCAGATATATAATGAGGCGGGGAGAAGAGAGAGGACGAAAGAAGAGGGGAGGGGAATCAAGAAAACGTTACGGAGGAAAGATAGAAAGCGAGAGCAAGAGGGAAACTGTAGAGGAGGAAAGACAGAGCGAGAGCGGCAGATAGAGGGTAAAGAAAACGCAGGAGATGTTTTTTTTTTTCCTCTTCCTTTTATTTCCCCCCAGTGTCACCCTGATTATAGAAGTGCCACGTGCTAAAAATAAAGCCTGCAGTACAAACTGTGAATGTGAGGCTATATATGTGTGTGTGAGTGCGTGCGCGCACACAAGTGTGTATCTCCCTTTTCTGAGACACTCATGTCTGCACTTGATGCACACACACACACACACACACATTACACCGACTGAATGACAGTGACGCATCAAACGGAGGCACGCACGCAGCGGCCAATGAGCCTCCGATGTGTGTGGGTTTTTTTTTTTTTTTGTGTGCGCAAAACACACGCTCATGCGTGCGCACGTACAGCCCCAGCCCAGCCCAGCCCAGCCCGAGCATCGGCGAGCCGGGAGACGGGGCGCAGGTTCTCTCCGGTTGCCATGGCGACACAGCCTCCTTCAGATGGAGAGGAGAAGAAGCGGTACGACTTCTTGGAGGGACAGAGCCGAGCCGAGCTGAGCCGAGCAGAGGCGCTCCCACGAAGCTTCGCCCTCCCTTGCCCTTTCTCCTCGCTCCTCCTCGTTCTGTTCTGCTCCTCTCTTGGTTTAATTTCCTCCTCTCGAGCTCACACCGAGGGTTTCATTTGTCTTATTTTCTCTGTGTGTGTGTGTGTTTAGTTGATTCCGCCCTCCATCCATCCATCCATCCATCCATCCATCCATCCATCCTCCACCCTGCTTATTCATAAGTACCATCATCAGCCCTCCAGAGAGGCCTCGCTGGCTTTGGGGCCGGGTGCCAGGAGGGCGGGCGAGTGAAGCTGCTGTGCCAAAGGAGAATTAAGGATGAGGCTGCCGCTCATCCCCCCTCCACCACACCTTCATCAGTAATCTCCTCATGTGGTGCTTGTGATGTGCTGCCCCCTCCACCCCTCACCCCTCCATCTGTATAAGCGCCCGGCAGGTAGGAGACGAGGGCCTCTTAGAGCCGGTTTCATCTGTTTTAGCAGCGCTACTCCTGCGGCCGAGGACCACATCACATCAACTTCCATCAGGAGGAGGAGGAGGAGGAGGCCCGGGAGGAGGAAGCATGAGGCTTTACCGGACATGTGATCAATCCTGCTGACATTTGGAGCTGTGGTGACAGCGCAGTGACCCGAACACGAGCACGGGGCTCAGGTGAAAATCTTTTTTTTTTTCTTGTCTCCTCTCCAAAATGAGGACACACGCATTCAAACAAACACCAACAGTCCCATCAGTAAAACAATACAGGTGCTGTTCTGCATGTGCATCCTCCAAAAATAATGGTGATACACACAGTAGATATTCTCACACACTCTCATACTCACAGCCTATATTTACACACACACACACACACACACTCGCTTTATAGAGGGTTTGCAGTTACACACACACACACACACACACTCGCTTTATAGAGGGTTTGCAGTTACATCACAGATTCCCTAGCAACAACTGCTGCGCCGCTGCCACCCTGGAGGTCCACTGGAAAATCATCTGTGCTCAAAATAACGTCGAAATATGTAAAAATGCAGCAAGAAAAAAAAAGAAATCTGTAAATAGCCGCCGTAGTTTGAGCGTAGGCTGCTCTGTTAACCATTTTGTGGCTTTGCCAGCTGCCGGCGGGGGATAACTGGGTGGCAAAGGGAAAGTCTGCTGATACTCAACGTTTTTCTACCGTAAACACATAGTTCATCATGCTGCTGTACATACTCTAAAGAGTATCAAACGTGTATAAATCCGCAGATTTAAATAGTCCCCGATAAATCCACTGCTGCAGGAATGTTTGCTTAAAAAACTACAGTGTTAGTTTTTTAAAGAAGAAATTTTATATTTGTGATTTGTGAAGGCTGAAAATATCAGAAAAGAATTCAGAGATTATTCTGAGATGGACTCAAACACACCTCGTTCTGTATTAAAGGAACACTGTCTAAATTTCACCCTCCTGAGGCTTGCAAAGTTGTGCAGCTCGCCTTCTTCTCGGGTACGGCAGCTGCAGTCTTGGAGGATTCGCAGCGGATGCGACAGATTCCAATGGCAACCGAGATTCATCGGAAATGAAGTATGGAAAAACGTGCAGAGAAACGACTCCTGCAGCGTTAATCCACTCCTCTGCTGTCGATCCATATGTTCAGTATGTTCGAAACAATCGGGACTTTCCCCAAATAAATCAGGAAAGCTGCTACTCTTGGCAGCAGAGGAAGAGAGGCATGCATTCACAGAAATGATGAACGTACAGATCAGCTGTGAAGAAGAGGATCACGCTGCAGGAGTTTGGGAAGTATTGAGTATCCCTCAGCTCAGTCGGTTTATGAATCAGGGGTGAAGAAGAAACTCTAAAAAGTGATCTCAGCTGACCCCGTTAATAGGTCGTTAGCTAACATTTCTAACGGGGTGTTATGATCAGATCAGCTCTGATCGGATGTGTCAGCAGCAAAACGATCAGCTCCAGGACGAATCAGCAACAGAAATGAGCCACGTCAATCACAATTTCCTCCCTGGACAGCCACAAAAACAACCTGACATTCACTGTCATTGTTGCCTGAGACGTGAGGACCTCCATCGTGACCCCTGGAAGAGACGTTACATCATTTAGAAGAAATTTAAAACAGTCACAGGAAAACACTGTTTATGTGTTGTCGCCTTCCTTTACAGGATATAAAAGTCTTTTTAAAGCGTGTTTGCTCACGGCTCAACTCTTCGCCGCATACCACAGATGATGTTCGTAGTGTATAATGTATCCTCAGGGGGATATGATTAAGCCTCGGCATGAGTCCACGTTGAGAACTCATCCACATTTGGTCACGGGGCGACTTTGGACAACTTGTAACCGTAGAGCTTCGGTAGGAGGAGGTGGTGGCGGCGGCGGTGACCCCCCTTCTTGGACCACATCTGAAGAATGTGCTGAGCTCACTCCTTCGGCCACAGTCAAGCACATCCACGTACAGCAGACACGGCACACAGACAAACAAATGTAGGTGCGTCTAAATACTCCCAGGCATTCACACACCACACGTATCCTCTCCTCACAGAGGACACACCATGAAACTGTAACCGCGTGGCTCACCTTGCAAAAATCCCCTTCATCTCTCGCCACAGATTAAAGCCTGGACGGCACCCTAAAGCTGCTCTCACGTGTCCAGCCATCTACACATTTTACTACTCGTCCCAAAGTGTCTCCTCCTGTAAAACGCTGCCACGGCAGTACGCGCAGACATAGATACTCGCAGGACATCTAGGTACTTGTACGACGCAGCGACTCGTCTCCCGTCTGAAGCCGTTCATTCAGACGATTTCACGGCCCGTGAACAATGCGAGACAGCCTGTTTATGCATAAGTTGACATGGCTCGCCTGACATCATGACAGGCTGACAGAAATAAAGAAAATAGGCGCTTAGATTTTTGTTCACAGACGCTCTAAAAATACCTGATTTGGCATGAAAACTTCAAGCTGAGGAGGAAGCTTGTACACAACAGGTCTTTCATTTTTCCCATCTCTGTGTGTCTGTGTGCGTCTATCACATATTTGCCTTTCTCTCTCTCTCCCCGTGTGTTTTCCCGCTCTGTCACACAAGTCTGTCTCAAAAACCCGATTCAAGAGGCTGGAGAGTCCCTCGTCGTTCTTCTCCTCCTTTTGTCGAGGCTTTCCAATTATAGCCGCGCTCAAAGACCGGACGCTCGCACAAAGAGCACTTCATGCACTCGTTCATTTTCCGCTCATCCTCATCCGAGATGACTTTGAGGCTCGTGAGGACCGACTGCGAGTCTCGTCGTTTTTGTTTTATTCTGCTTTCCTTGAGAGAGAGAGTGAGGGTGTTAGAGAAACAGGGCCTGTTTTTATGTGAGTGTTTATAACACAGATGAGGAAGAATTCATCCCAGTTTGTGGACGGGACAATATAATATGAACGTTAAAAACAATGACAAGAAGTTTATGTTGCTTATGTAATTTCTGCTCACAAATAAATTAATAAATGAAGAATTATAATAATAATATTGTGTTTACGAGGGCTGCAACTAATTATTATTTTCATCATGCGAGAGATGTGGAGGTTTTAGAGTCTTACTGTTTGCCTGGATAATCATCACTGACTACATCAACTTAAAGCCGGTTTCTCTGGAGAGAAGCCAACGCAGAAGTGTCGTAAGCTGCAGTTCCTCTAACGTCCACCTGAGGCTGGCTCCAGAAGTGAGTCAGTCTCCATAAGTCCCCATGTTAAAGCAGAAATAAACATGTTTACAGCCTGGTACAAAAAACAGTTTTGGTCTCTGTAGCTAATTTCCCCGTTCATGACAACTGTACTGAGGGTGAATTTATATACAACTCACCTGTTCACATTATATTAAGGCTTAAAGTTATGCAGGATTAAGAGCGTGGACACTTTGATTGACAGGTGGGTGTGGTTACAGGTGACTTGTTTGAGCAGCCAGGCGTCATTCAGCCGCCTCAGGTCTGCAGATGATCCATGGCGGCGGCCAGAGCCACACTGAGCTTCAAAACGTCTCTACAGAAACCTGTGTGCGACGTCACGCATACACCGTCCATTCTCAGTGTGCATAATCAATCTGATATTAAACCTTTTAACTTTTGGCATAATATGAACTAGGTGTCGTGCACTATTTCATCACTGTTATACAAAATAACTAACTAACTCTAACTACGTTTGTGTGTATGTTTATGCAGATTATCACGTTGTAAGTTGTAAATTCTGATTCCCTGACATTTACCCAACTCCACCTTACAACTGAAACAGAAAACTCGAGATATTTTTGGGGTTTCATCTTCTTGAAAGTGACAATTTTGTGCTTTTCTCTGTTTTACATCACTGTGAATTGAATCTGGTTTTGGTTTGAGACTTTTAACGGCATCACCTTGGAAAAGTTGACACTTCAACTAACTGAAAAAACACCGTGGAAATAATTATTACTCGCAGCCACAGAAACAGAGGCGTTAAATAAGATCATGAGTCGAGCGTAAGAGCCGATCTCAAAAGCAAAATGCCTCCGCAAATGAACACTTGAGCTAATTCTCATGCATCTGCTGCTGGAGATGAATCGTTGACACTTCAAAAATAGCTTGTGTTTGCAGTTCACGGTGAAGATTAAACCACACCATCACTTTCAGCGCTGACAATGAGATTCATCAGCCAGAGTATTCTTGGGGTGGCAAACACCTGCACTAATCCAGGCCTGAATGATGTCCTCCATCCATTACACCATGATTGAATCATTACCCCCGCGTCCCTCAGTCGCATCGCTGTTATGAACTAAACATTCATCAAAGGCGCCACCTCGCCTTTTTTTGGCTAAAAGGTGAGAGAGAGAGAGAGGACGGGGATGAACACACAGCATGCAACCACAAAAAGTGGGGCATTATGGGTGAAGACCCGGCGACCGGGCAGGTGTGTGGTCACATGTGTCCTGCTGCTGCTGCAGCTGAAGAGAGGCGAGAAACGAGACGTGGAAAAAAGGAAAACTCCAACAGCAAAACTATTACAGAAAGTCGGAGGTCAGTATTAAAGGATGGCTTCACCCAAAATTAAAAAAAGAAACACCACAGATGACTTTGGTAAATGCCATATTTCGATATTTTCACATATGACTGCCGCTCATTTAATTACGTCATCTTATCACATGCTTTACTTCTGAAATGGTTCAATGGAAAATAATAGAGCATTCTTCTGCATTTTCTTTAGTCGATCAGGATAAAAATCTAACTACTGTGAACAGAAAGCTTGACAAGCAGAGCTACATTTAATTTGGGGACAAAAAAAAACAAGTGTCAAAAACTGCAGTTCCTCTAACGTCCACTTGAGGCTGGCTCCAGAAGTGAGTCAGTCTCCATAAGTCCCCATGTTCAAATGTCCAACTTCACAGCAGAAACAAACATGTTTACAGCCTGGTACAAAAAACAGTTTTGGTCTCTGTAGCTAATTTCCCCGTTCATGACAACTGTACTGAGGGTGAATTTATATACAACTCACCTGTTCACATTATATTAAGGCTTAAAGTTATGCAGGATTAAGAGCGTGGACGCTTTGATTGACAGGTGGGTGTGGTTACAGATGGCCTCAGGTCTGCAGATCAGGGCTCTTTAACCTTTTTCAGACCAAGGACTCCTTTGATGAGAGAACAGGGACCCCCACATGTAATAATAATAAAGTATAATAACTTTTATATTTACTTTATTTAACTTTTACTGTGTTTATGATTGATATGTTATTGGTTATTATATGCCAAGAGCTGTGCGTCTTTGGACGTGTCCACTGATTCATCTAGTTGGAGTGCAAATGCCTCCGCAACTTCACAGTCACCATTATTTTGGTGGAAATTGTTGATTTTTATGACAAAAATGATACCTCTGTGGACCCCCTAGGGGCCGTGGACCCCTGGTTGATACCTCTGTGGACCCCCTAGGGGCCGTGGACCCCTGGTTGAAGACCCCTGCCCTAGATGATTCACGTCTTTGCCCATTTATTGAAGACAAAGAGGCAACACACTCACAAAACCTGTGGGTGATGTCACAGATATTTAACAGCTAGATATATTCAAAGTGAAGTGAGAACACACTGACTTTATATTCTGCGAGGATCGACCCTTAAAGACTCGTCGTCCTGTGCTTTTTAACCGAGTTTCAGGTGGCGAGACCTTTTTACATATATTTTTATATACAGCGTTTTGGAATGAAAGCTTTCAGCTGTTCCAGCTCGCTGCCACTCCCATCCTGCCTCTGACAGCAATTAAAGCAACCAATCTCACTGAGGCTCCTGTTCAATACCGACTCTTCCACAAGGCACTGCTTTGAAACTGTCACTTCTGTGTGTGTGTGTGTGTGTGTGAGACAGACAGAAAAAAAAAAAGCCTGAAAGACATAAAGACGGGCAGAGAGACGTAAAGAGGAGATGAAGGAGAGACGGAGAGTCTAGCCAAAAAAAAAAAGAGAGAGAGAGAAAGATCTCAGACAGAAAAACAGTTTGTTCGGCTTCACGACGGGGAGGATGTGGAAATGGAAATGTGGAGTCTGCGCTCTGCCAAAGGTGAATCCCTATTTATGGGCCGCAATTATCATTACATAAGACCTCAATTATTCAGCTGCAGTTCTTTCAGGCGTTCATCTATTAGTCATAGGCAAAAGAGCCCTATCAGCTCTAACACACACACACATACAAGCGGTAAACGTCTGAGTTTGAGTGTGTGTGTGTGTGTGTGTGTGTGTGGAGGTTGTATCACTGCTCTTGTGACACAACTCTGTTTCATACCTGCAGCTGGAGGGAGAAAATCTACAGCTTCTTATGAAATCTCATTCCCGGCGAACAATCCCTCATCAATCTATATCTCCCCCAAGTCGGCCGAGCCGGCCTTCCCTCCCCTCCGGGCACCACATTTGTTCTTGTTCTCCTTCTCCTTCGACCATTGCTGCATTCATCAGTAGGCAACAGAAATTCTATACTACTTTTTTTCTCCTTCTTCTTCTTCTTCTTCTTCTCCACCTTATTGACATTCTGATGAAATGGCCTGGCCGTAGATGACAGGCAGCAGATTCCCATTAGCCGGTGCTGCCATGCAGCGCACCGCCGCTTCCCGAAGACAAGATATAGCATGTTTAACCAGGACCCATCAACAGAGGAGCACCTCCACCTCTCACACACACACACACACACACACACACACACACACACGCTCCATCTTTAATGTGACTCAGAAACAGGCCAAACTTCAAACATCATAAGATTAAAAGTTTCGGCTTTCTGCCTTCATCTCGACGCCAAATTACCTCGTCAGAGAAAAAGAGGAAGCAGATCACTTTAAAAAAATAACCAAACCCAAAAAAACCCGGTATAGGATTACAACTGGTAATTTTGACAGATCGACACCGCGGTAATTGCTCAATTAACAGTTTTCATAAATAGTGGTGAAAGGAATTAGAACAATTTCGAGGATGTCAAGACATCAAACGACGGAGAGATGAGAGACGACGCAGGCTTCAGAAAAGACGAGCTGATTTAAACATCTCAGAGGATCGACGAGAGCAGGAGGGAGCGAGTCTGCTGGTGTGAGAGAGACGCCGCTCGCTTTCATCTCCACGTCGAGAAGTCAAACAGAAATTGCTTCTTTCTTTTTTTTTCTTCTCATTTTGGGTGATTGAGATGTGAAATAACAATTTGTTTTTCTCTAATTTGCTCCATGAATAATAATAATCATGGAAATGTTCTAAAATATATATATATATAAATATATATATTATGTATTCAGACTTATTATGTAAATTCTGAGGCCTAATTACATAATCGGTTTTAAATGTCCAGTTTCTGCTGAAAAAATTGCATCATTACTGTAAGGCAGGGTTGGACTCTGCAGTTTAGCAAGTAAATTATCATCTAATCAGAAAGTTTTAATTATTATAATCAATCTGTAAAGAAATGATTGAGAATAAAAGCATTAATACTATTTTATGGTAACTTAGATTCTTGATTTTACACATACATACGGTATGACAGGCTAAAAGAATGGACAGCGTATCCGTGACGTCACCCACAGGTTTATGAAGCTCTGGCTTCAACTCCAGGCTAATCTAAAAAACATCTGCAGACCTGAGGCGGCTGAATGAAGCCTGGTTGCTCAAACAAGCCACCTCTAACTGCACCTACCTGTCAATCAAAGCGTCCACGCTCTTAATCCTGCATAACTTTAAGCCTTAATATAATGTGAACAGGTGAATTGTATATAAATTCACCCTCAGTACAGTTGTCATGAACGGGGAAATTAGCTACAGAGACCAAAACTGTTTTTTGTACCAGGCTGTAAACATGTTTATTTCTGCTTTAACATGGGGACTTATGAAGACTGACTCACTTCTGGAGCCAGCCTCAAGTGGACGTTAGAGGAACTGCACCCAAAATGATTGATTTGATTTGATTTGATTTGATTCAGATATGACCCTTTGCTTTTTATGTAAGTTTTTCCTACATGCTTGAAAGAAGAGGGTGAGGCGTGGGTATTCATTTGGTTGCAATCTGCAACTTCACCACTAGGTGGCACCAAATCCGACACACTGAACCTTTAAGTCACGGGGCTCTCATCTGTACAAAGTTAGTCAGGAGAAAGAAAGAAAGAAAGTGTATCAGCTGCCGTTAACGGATCTACCGGTGCGAGCGGTGCTTTGATGTTGGAGGTGTCCCCGGGGTTCCTTAAACAGGTACAAAAAAAGACGATGTTCTCTGAAAAATTCAATAGTTTTAACACATGTAAAACTGATTCTCTCTCCCCACAAAGCAGATAATAGATAACACTCTGATGAAAATGACAATAAAGGAAAAAAGAGACTTGAAGAGGAGGTGGGAGTGAGTTATAGGACAGAAGTACAGAGGGGAGCGTGACACTGAAGCCCATCCGCTGGGACTGTATGGAGAGATCAAAGAGGATTCATAGCAATGGAAGTTTTAATTAGGTCTGTCTGAAGCGTCGCTGCTTTCTCTCTCTGAGCTCTCTGACAATGAGCAGAAGAAACACGTGCTGCCTGTCTATTCCTGCTTTCAAAGGCCCGGCTCGTTCTCCTGACACCCGCTTTGCTGCGGTCCTGTATAGTTCAATGAGAAGCCGGCAGCGCTCGTGTCTCACTGGAAGCCACTTGTGGTACAAATGAATGCACTAATGGTACAAACGAGGTGAGGAAACACGTGATCAGAAAAAGGTTGATCACAATAACAGGTCCAGGACTTTATTCTCCATGAGATGTTTTAATTTGAAAGTGGACATGCAAACTAGCATTGAGCACCAGTTTCTTAGTCGACGGTCACCTTATCAACACATACAAACCTCACAGACAGCCAGAGATGTATAGTAACGAAGTGGAACTACTTAAGTACTAAAATGCAGTATCTGTACTTTTTTGTATTATTTTTTTCCCCAACTTCCACTTTTACTGCACTACATATTTTTGATGAATTTAATACTTTTAATCCGATACATTTTCCATGTGCTGAATCGTTACTCGTTACTATTGTAGCGTCCAGCCGGACACATGATGAATGACGAGGCGATATTCAACAAACTGCATTTATTGCTGAACGGTTTGGTAACAGGACTCGGTGACCGTCGGCCGTAACCACGCCAAAAAAAACAACAACATAACAGACCCGGTCTCACACATCAACCTCGCTCGTGCGCCGTACGTCATACACCTGACTCACCCAGGTGCGCTCTCTCACCTGCTGCCCCACCCCCTCGCTCTCGCATTCATTCAGACGCATTCACAGACCATGGGAAATCACAGAACTCTACCATGAACATTGTAACACTGTAACATTAGAAGTTGTGCCTTAATAAATATTTGAAATAATATAAACAACAGTACTTGTACTTGTACTTTTACTTGTACTTTTACTTTCAGTACTTGAGTAGCATTTTTTTTACATACTTCTACTTGCAATACTTAAGTACAAAACATTTTGAATACTTTAGTACTTTTACTTAAGTATGGTGTTTAAAGAACACTTCAACTTCTACTCAAGTCAGTTTTTTGATTCAGCACTTGTACTTCTACTCCACTACTTTACTCCAGTACTTTATACATCTCTGCAGACAGCAGAGGGTAAAGTAGTCGAGCTGAATCTACAAAATCACACTTACGAATTTTAACACTAATCCAGCCAGTCATCTGTAGAGAGAGAAGCAATGGAAGCAATGTGACAAACTCTCCTTGAAGGATAACTAGAATGTGACCAACATGAGCCGTCCGGAAGCAGGTTGGCTCAGGAGGTAGAGCGGGTCGTCCACTAGTCAGATGATCGGTGGTTTGATCCCCGGCTACTCCAGTCTGCATGTCGAAGGGTCCTTGGGCAAGATACTGAACCCCAAATTACTCCCAAAGGCTTCGCGATCGGGGTGTGAATGAGATATGTCATGTAAAAGCGCCTTGAGTAGAAAGGTGTTATATACGTACAGTCCATTTACCATCTCCAAACAAATAGGAGAATAGAAGTTAAAATAAGTTTTAATTTGTTTGATTTTTTTTTTCTGATCAGAGCTTAAAGGAAAAGCTTCTTTTTTTCATTTTTATTTTAAATATTTAACAAACAGAATGATTCATTCATGGATTTAGTTACATTTTAGACGTGTCTGAACTTTGTTTTATCTTCAAATTGCTTGTTTGGTCCATCAGACAGTCTGAAACTCTGAATTTAAGATGATGGAAAGAAGATGAAAGCAGCAAAGTTCAACATTTCAACAGAAGTTAGAAAGACTTCAACTGTTCCTGCCACAGCCCGCAGAGTTACACACAGATCTTTGGGTTCCCCCCACCAGCTAAATATCATTTGAACCCCTGTTGGGAGCCACAAATGCAGCATTGTTACATATTTGCAAATATATACATGTAATATGGATGCATTGGATCATTACTTCAGTCGCTGGCCACAATGATGTCACAGAAATCATAAGAAAAAAAAAAATAGGTCAAGGTTTTACAGACTTAAGTTTTGTAAAAATGTGTGTTTCCGAGGTCAGATGGAAGTTTTATGCACGGCATAAAGTAAATAAAACTTTCCAGCTGTGAGTCGCAAAACACGTGACAACGTGTCTGAGCCTGCACTTCAGATGGGAGTCAGTCACGGCCGATTCCTCGGTCGTGGTTTCAGGTGTTGAACGTATCAAATGTGCAGAGCATCAACAGTTTGAACAGGTGCCTTTAAGTTGACTGTGTACACACACACACACACACACACACACACACACTTTCTGCCTGAATTATCTCGAGGCTTTGCTCTGTTTAATCTCTTCAACCAAAGGCCTAATTAAGACACTGTCTTATTAAGTGCTAATTAACGTGCTAATAATTATGATATTAGAGTAGGTGGTGACATAATATTGTGGAATAAATAAAAACGGGAGCGTCAGTTTATTGTTTTCTTTTCTTCACATCGAGCTGATCTCAGATCTGCCCTGACTTCCTCCTCTTATCTCCACGGCTGGAGATTTTCACGGTGTTAGCTGCTATAATCAACGCCTGTCGTGAGGAAATTCAATCCCATCTACAGTAACCAGGCTCCTGCCTCCTCCTCCTCCTCCTCCTCCTCCCCGTGCTCCTCTCTTCCCCACACCTGGTCAAGCCTCATCAAATCTGCCAACATGCTGCACAGAAACCCGGGCGGCTCAGCTCTCATTTTCTCCCTCATTCCTTATTCACTCCTTCTCGCTTCCACCGTTTTCTTTACGTCTCCCACACTCCGTCTCTCCCTTTTCCTCTCATTTCCTGCCGTCTGTCTCAGACGCTGTTTTTCTCTCTCTTTCCCAAACACACTCCGACTCTCATTTTGTGTCTCCATCATTATCTCTCTGCACCTTGTTCCCTCTGAAGCCGCCTCTCTCTCTCTCTCTCTCTCTCTCTCCCTCTCACATCCCCTCTGCCTCACCACATCTCTGTTTCTTCTCCCTCTTTATCCGTCTCCATCTCCTCTTGCTCCCTGCATGTTTCATTTCCCCTCCTCCTCCTCCTCCTCCTCCTCGTCCCCACTGTCCTGTTGCTGCCTCAGTCGGTGGCATGTTGCAGATCGCTGTTACACCGGGTTGGATGGAATTTAACATGACGGGTTCCACGACTGTGGCAGGAGGTTTACATCGAGGAAAGACACCCTCTCATTCCCTTTTAGTATTGGTCTGAAGGTTAGAAAGCTTTTATTCCCTATAAATACTGCAGTTCAAAAATAACCTGCACGTACATAGGTTGGGAACAGCCTGCACTACTTACTTACAGTAGGCACATCACACGTCAGCAGCTTTATTTCCTGTTAAATTTTACATTTCATGGGCAGAACGGAGAAAGAAATTACAAGATGGAAGAAAGAAAGAAAGATTTGAAATGTGAAACATTTAAAAAAGGATTTAAAAGGAGCTCAACAGCGTGTTTTTTCCATTCATTTGCGTACAGGTGGCGTGTTTTGGCTGCATTGGTGCCGACATAACTCAACATCACTCTGTGTGTGGTCAAACCTCCACAGTCAGCCTGAAACTGAGACTATCAAGGTGGATTCATGGACAAAACCCCTTTAAATCTGTGTCCGACTCACATTTTACGCTGCAAAATAGTGACTCCAAGAAGTTTCATTTGGTTTGTGACGGTTTGAGAGAGAGAGAGAGAGGGACAAAGAAGGGGAAAGCCGATGAATCAGCGAAATATAAAGTTATTTCCTAAATGTTTCATAGCAGTTGCATGAATAAACACAACCCTGCAGCCGTTCACCTGGTTTGTAGTAACTATGTATCATAGTTTAATCATTTAAAAGATCTAGTTTCACAGCTGTGAGCTGCTCAGTTTAAAACTGACTAACGTTGATGTGAAGTATTGTGATACACAAATAAACGTGAGCTGTGTGACAGTGTCATCTATACAACATACAGCAGTGTGTGCATGATAATATGATGATTAAATGATGCACTCCGTTACGCGTACATAACCAGTTGGAAGCCACAAGTCTGACACCTCATCTGCAGCACTGTGACATCCTCAATCCAAACTGCAATTACAGGTTGAGACAGAAGTAGGCCAACATCTATAAAGAGAGGGAAGCACATACGGAGGCAGCGCTGAGGGCTTAAATAATAAATATGAACAGTAGGGGGGGGGTGAGAAGAAATGAAATGGAATTAGAACGATTCAAATGAAAATAAATTAAGACGGAGATAAAAGGAGAGAAAACAGGAGGATAAAATAAAAAAAGGTTGTTTGGGAAGAAGGAAGGAGGGAGGAGGGAGGGGAGGTGAAGAGAGAGACAGAGAGCCCCCCGACACGATAAGAGGCAGAAGGACACAAAAAGAAGAAAAGAGGGAGAGGAGGAAATGAAAGCAGCGATAGTGGAGGAGATTAGGTTGAGTGTTGTAAAGAGAGAACGGGGTCCCGGAGGCCCCGGCAGAGCTGCGATCCCGGCAGCGTAACCTCTTCATCTTTCGCCAGCTCCCTCGACATGACAGCTCTGCCCATCTCTGGACCCCAGAGGGGCAGCATGGGCACAAACCGACCCTCCATTGCCCTCCTATACCCGCCCCCCACTTCCATTATCAGACTCTTAGCAACAGCTAATGCCACACAGGAACCAAGAACCACAAACCTCCTTATAATTAAGTATTTCTCTCACATACAACTTAAATAAAGTTGTTCAAAGTTAGCAAACATCATTATTTATGTGCGTTCAGCTCTGTTTGGGTCTCCTCCAACTAAACTCTTCATGCACCTGCAGATGTTTCCACTTGTTTCATAAGAATGAGGATTTCGAGACAGAAATATGGAGTTTCTTACTGTGCATAATCACGGGCAAATATAATTTCAACTCTATACGTTTCCACTCGGCTTGTTTAACACCTGATGCGAGCAAAACGTAGAATTCTGATGTTCAATTATTTTAAACTAAAATAACCCAGAGAGTTAAAAAAAAAAAGAGACAAAAGAGAAAAGACAGAGACGAAACATCAGAAGTCAACAAGCAGCACAGCAGACGGAGAACACTGAAGACTGACGTTTGGGTTGGTGTCTAACACCCGGGGCAGGTAAAGTACGATAACATCGACTCGATCTGAGCATAAATATAAACTCCACAGGTGAGACAGAAAAAGAAGCAGCTCATCCCCAAAGACAAAACTCACATCAAAGCTCGGCGTGGACGAAAATAGAAACACACATAATGAGAAAAGTTGAGACGAGTTTGAATTCGGGGCTTCTTCCTCCCGTTCTGAGGAGCTACCTTTTAACCTCGGCTTGTTTACGCCACCCCGCAGCCTTTGCTTACGTCTTCCTGTCAAGACGCGGCGAGCATCATCCCGTACTCAACCTTCTCCTGCCACGATTTGTATTGTGCTGTCTGCCAAAATCCTCAGGGCTTCAAGTTATCAGACAGCGTTCCCCCTGTTGTGAGCGTAAATGGGAGGGATGGCTGCGCTATTACCACATTCATTTTTCAGACCTCTTAAGGGATGCGGCGCACTCTGCATAAAGGACCCCTCCATTTGCAACCCACCCGCTTTGGGTTTGATGTAAATATGATCATTCAGGAGAGCGTGGAAAGCCCTGGGAGTAACCCTTCCCCTGCTGCGGAGCATAAGTCGCCTAATAAGTCTGCCACTCCAGTATCAACAGGGATTAGGGTGGAACACAAAAGACCCATTTCCTCTCCTGAGTGAAGCCTTCTCTCCCAGCGGCACAGATGCATCAAGGAGAAATAACACACACACACACACACACACACACACACACACAAACATCCAATATGTGTTGAGCATGCAGCCTGTCTTTGACTCTGTCCTCGAGGCACCAGGGAGAGAGTTTGGCTAACTTATGCCTCTGGGATGGGACTTTCCTCTGGGAGGCAAAGCCGAGACAGACGGAGGGGGGAAAAAAAAGAAGTCAAGGATGGAGGAAGGATGCAAAATAAAGATTTCCCCCTCGCCCGAGATTCATCTGTGTCTGTGCTGCCTTCGCTATCTTCAGGACACACCATCACACGCTCATCATAAACGCTGCTAATCAGCAGCCGGCTTCCAGGACGGGACGGCTCGGCAAATACAATGAACGGGCGATAAGGCTATCTGAAGCAGACATCCAAACAGAAAGCACGCTGTGAATGAAAGCAGCTTTTCCTGCTGGCTCTGTAAAAAGTCCTCCTGCAAAGCGAGAGGCAGTGCAGAAGTTCATTTACCTCTGAAATCAAATCAAGCTTTATTTTTTTTTAAACAGCTGATACATGAACGTGAAGATCCATGCCTGCTTCCTGTGCTTTTGCCCCAACAGGAAAAAATGATGAGAAAGGAAAGGAAGGAGGAGAAGGAAGAAGAAGAAGAGATGAAGGGTGGTGGTGGTGGTGGGGGGGGTGAGGATAGGGAAGGGTAGCGAGAAACTACTGATGCATTCTGGCGCATTTTCTGCTGCAGCACCCTGGGAATAATATGGAGAAGCGAGTCCCCCCCCCCCTAAAGGAGGTCCCCTGAGCTGCCTGCAGAGCATGCTGGTCCGGCTTGACACACGGAGGGAAAGAGGGGAGAGAGGAGAGAGGAGAGAGGAGAGAGGAGAGAGGAGGAGAGTAGCCCTGGGACTGTGGAGAGCGTACAGAGTAAAAACTGGAGTGAGATCACAGCGAGTATCGGCTCGGGGTGTTTTGAGGGAAAGAACACCCCCACTGCAGATGTGGAGGACAGAGGAGGCTGCTACAAGCCCGGTAATCAAAGACTGGAGTGCTGGTGCGAGCCTCTCTTGTGATTTACAGCTGAACAAAGAGGGAGAGGTAACTCCTTTTCTCTGACTTCTTTTTATCAAGTCCACAAATCATACACAGAAAAAATAAAAAGCTCAGTGTCACTTTCAGGAGCTCAGTGGGAAACTTCAACTGCTGCAACCAGACGGGCCAGTTTATGACAGGACGGGAGTCAAAGGAGGCAAAAAGAGAAGGTATCAGCCGGGGCTGTAGTTCCAGGGTTCACAGCACTAATGCATGTCACCGACTGACTGACTGACTGACTGACTGACTGACTGACTGACTGGACCAGATGAGAACAGTGATGGATTAGAGAGGACTGCAAAAAAAAGAGGACTAAGTACTTTCTATCAGAAAGACGGAAAAAGGTTTTGAGTCGACCAAACTTCTTCCATGCCTCCTTTTCCGTCTCATAAAGAAACAAACAATGAAATAACCAGAAAAGATGCCAAAGCTAATGTTTATTTCTGCCGTATAATTACGTTTTTAGATGATGAAGTGCAGATTAACAGTTTAAAATATTTTTCAAGTAAATATGTCACCTGACGGTTCCAGCTGCTTCCATTAAAAAGGATTGACGACTTTTCTTTGTTGGTTGGACGTAAATTTTAATCTTGTTTTGGTCTTTAAAAAGTCAGAAAACAAAACGAAAAGAAGAAAAATGTTGAACATAAGGTGCAAAATTTTAATATCTTCACATATGAGAAGCTCGGGCCAGAATAAGTTTGGCATTGTTGCTTGAAAAATGATAAAATTAGTTAAATTGGTGATAAATTTTCTATCGATTCATACACGTCTTGTTTTTGTCGTAAACCGCCACATTTAACCAGCACGCTCCACATTTCTGCCTGACAAACGAGCTGCGCTGATAATCATTGATCCAATCTCAAAGGAAAGTGTCTCACAGACAGAATCCAAACAGTCTTCACAGTGTACGTGCGTAGTATGAAAAGATGCCACTGAACCGATGACGTGACACAGATTCATATTTTATGGCAAAGCTCAAATAAAAGCTCAAAGTTCCTCATTTGAATTCATTCATTCAGCTTCACTGACTCTCACCTGCCTTCGGGGGTGCTCACTGAAGCATTTTGTATATTGGTCAGACGTCAGGCGCCGTGAGCCGAATTCACACGCCCTGATCACCGTTCTACGTTTGAGGATTTGCTCTCATATGCTTTTCTATTATTGTTTCAGGCGTGAAAAATAAGACAACAGCAGAGAGAGAGAGAAAAAAAGTGAAAGCCGACAGTTTTTCTCATCTGCTGCAGCCCCCTCGCCGTATCCTCGGTGCATCCTCCTCCTCAGCTTCATCGATCTCTCGTCTTAATGCTGCTGCACAGTAGCGAGGAGGAAGGTGCCGTGGAGCGGCACTGACCTTTATCAGAGTATGCAGATGCTGGATGTGGATTCCCGAGCCTGGGAATGAAATGAGAGCAGCGACCTGTATTGAACGCACCGCTCTTCATCTCTTTCTTACCTAAACCTAAATACGAGCTCGATGATTTGTTGTGTGGAGCTAAAGACGCAAAGAGTTTGTGATTAGAGCTGAGGAACAAGTTTCAGATAAAACAAGCAATTAACAGACGTCATCTCGGACTTTGTTCTGCCCTGAATATGTTTTATGTTAAAAAGAAACATTTTTTTATTGTTGCAGAGCTTTTATTTATTTATTTTATTTAAATCCGCTTAGACAGGAAGTAGGTAGTAAACAGTGAGAAAAACACAACAGCGTGCAATGACAGTATTTTTGGAGTGTATCACCTCCAAAAGCCGGGTCAGACACGGGTTGTATTTGACTTGAGCGCACAAGAAGGTGGCGTCTCTCTCAGTAACGTCTTACTCTCAGGCCCCGACTTGAACAACTCCCTCCATGGAGTACAGCTGAGGTTCAGAACATCCAACAAATGTTCCATGGATTTTTAGTGAGAGAAGATCACAGAAACCACTTAAGGTTCCTCTGGCACGAGGACAATGATCTGACCTGATCTAAGGAGGTAGCAGGATACAGAATGTGTGTACACGTGTTTGGGAACAGCCCCTCACCTGCAGTGGCTACGTATGGCCTCCGAAGAGCTGTTTGTTGAGCCACACTTTTATGTGGATGATGGGTTCATCTCCCTCCCAACTGAAACTGAAGCCATTGATCTGCTCAAGCTTCACTGGCAGAGTCAAATCTTAAACTGCATAAAGTCGCCTCTCACAGTGCAGTGATGTTGTGTTGCAGTGATGTGTTGCAGTGATGTTGTGTTGCAGTGATGTTGTGTTGCAGTGATGCAAGCTTTCACACCTGGAGACGTCGCTGCAGGCCTAAAAGACTCGGACCATGATGAGGCAGAGCTTCCAGTGCAAAGAAGCTTTGGTCTGTGTTGGGACATGGACTTTGACACTTTCACGTTCAGAGTTGCAGTCAATGATGAGCCATTCACCCGCCGTGGAGTGCTGTCCATCGTCAATAGCCTCTTCGACCCATTGGGCTTTGTTGCACCGGTGACCATTGCTCAGATATCATGAATGGGACACTGAGCTTCCTGCAGACAAGTTAAATAAGTGGGAAACATTAAAGGATTTGAGTAACCTCCATATTCAGTGGTCTCTCTCCACTGCCACATACACACAGTTGTGTGTCTTTTCCGATGCTTCCAACTGGGCTAGAGGGGCAGTCGCTTACCTGAGAGTTATCATGACAGACCGGCAGTGTAGAGTTGGCTTTGTGCTTGGAAAGGCAAAGTTAACTCCTCAACCAGAGCCCACCATCCCTCACTTGCAACAAACCTCGTACCCCAGAGGAGCTGGCAGCAGCCAAGCTGGCCATACTCAAGTCTGTCCAAAGTGACGCTTATCCAGAAGAGTACGCTGCACTACAAGAGAGCAGAGCCATTTCAAGATCAAGTGCAATCCTGAAGCTTGATCCTTTCACGTGTGATGGTCTCTTACGGATTGGGGGACGGCTGAGATATGCCTCAATCAATCCAGAGGAGGAAAACCCAAAACAGAGTCATATCACAACATTACTGGTGAATCATTACCACATAAAAGTGGAACACCAAGAGCGACAATTCACTGAAGGGGCAGTCAGTGCTGCAGGATGAGCACTAGAGCTGTGCATGTGGAAGTCATAGAGTCTATGGATTCAGCCAGTTGCATCAATGCCCTGCAAAGGTTTTTTGCCTTGAGAGGGCCAGCAAAACAGCTGAGGTCGGATAGAGGCACAAACTTTGTTGGAGCCAGTTCTGAACTAGGGATGAGAGCAGATGATCCAAGTCAAACCAGCACTTTAAGGTACCTACATGAGAACGGTTGTACATGGGTATTCAACCCCCCACATGCATCTCACTGGGGAGGAGTGTGGGAGCAGATGATCGGCGTAACACGGAGGATACTTGACTCCATGTTGCTACAAACCAAACTCGCTCACCTGACTCACGAAGTGCACTCTGATGGCCGAGGTCTCGGCCATAAGCAATGCTAGATTAGTCCCCGTCTCCTCTGATCCTTCCTCACCAACGCTGCTGATTCCTGCGATGCTCTTGACCCAGAAATCAGGTGTGCCTCCTCCAGCCGGCAGTTTCAATGAGAAAGATCTCTTCAAGTGTCAGTGGAGGCAAGTGCAGGCACTTGCAAATGAGTTTTGGGACCGGTGGAGATATGAGTCCACACACTTCCACCAAGGCATAAGTGGCACACAGCATGTCCAAACCTAGAAGTTGGAGACGTTGTGCGACTTAAAGAGAGCCAATCACCCTGAAATGAGTGGCCAATGGGTCCCGTCTCCTACCAGTCCAAGCAGTGATGGAAAGGTCCCCAAAGTCGAGGTCAGGACAACATCACAAGACAAAGTAAAGACATTCTTAAGGCCTGTCTCTGAAGTAAGGGCAAAGCTCATGTTAATTCTTAAGTGGTTACTCCCGAACAAGCAGTTCCCCCTTTAACTAGAATCATCTCCTTTTCTTGGTTTTACCTCTTCTGGCTTTAAGCTGTAAATATCAGAGCCGATAATAAAAAAAAAAGTTCCCACATTTCCTCGTTGTCACCTCCAGGAGGACGACATGAAAAGTTTTTCCCAGCAGGCGCTTCCTATTTGCAGCACATCTGACATAACTGAAGGCAACATCAGAGCACTTCAACTGTCAGCTCGCAAACTAGCTCACGCTAATTAAAGAAACATCTCTAATATTCCAGAGTACACGCCGAGGTTTCAGGCTGCGGGTGATCACAACGTCAGCCGTGTGCAGGATGTTGTTAAAGTGTTAAGTACGG